>NW_006239176.1:45690-54938 GCF_000226075.1 Solanum tuberosum | reverse complement strand
AAAAATTAATTAAGGGTAAAGTTGTCATTTCAGCATTTTTTTCACTGTTGTGTGCCTCAAAAATTACTTCTCACTCGCGCAAAATGCGTGCACATCACGCGTTTTGCCAGGTAAGACACGCGTGTTTATTTATTAAAAGGTTGGATAGTTAAAGTGTCTATTTGTGCACTTTGAAAGTTGGAGGTCAAAGTTAAAATTTGAAGCCAAGTTTAAGGTCCAATATATGTATTATGCCCTTTTTAAAATCATACACCCTCAATCCTCATATCTAAATTGTAGCACTAGATAATTTTTAAAATTGTCAAGTCATGACCAGGTATCTTTAACAAATTACTCCATCCTTTTCATCTTATTTTTGTTACTCCCTCTGTTCCATTTTATACGAGTTAGTTTGACTCATCACCGTGTTTAAGAAAGAAAACAAGACTTTTGAAATTGGTGGTCTAAAACAAGTGAAAGATATTTGTGTTGATATAAATCATTTCATTAAAGGTAAAATAGGTATTTTAAAGTTAAATTATTACTTAATAAAAAAAGTGTCTTTATTTTACTATCTAAAAATGACCAAAAAGGAAAGTAAGTAATATAAACTGACACAGAGGGGAGGAAGTTTTTTTTTTAATTCCGTTTGAGAAAAAATATTCTTTTTTTTTAGTTTAATTTTAATTTTAATTTTGTATATGAGATGTTTAATAATCACAAAATTACTGTCAATGAAATAATTTATGATTATTAAAAAAATTATGTTTTATTTTCACATGTTTTTAAAGGGTTTTTTTCCTCTTAACTTCATGTCAGTCAAATTCATTTACATAAATTAGAATAAAAAGAGTAATGTGTATTTTATTTGATGATTTGATAGTATATAATATTTGATCAGATTAGCAGTAAAATACAGAATGTGAAACAATTTTAGAAAAAAAAAATATTGTTATATTTAAAGAAATGACAATATCTGAATGGTTAAATAGATTGGGACTGTAATTGCCACCAGATACAGGCAAGTGGTATAGGTATAATGGTATATAGACAAATTGATATATTAGAATATTCATTATTTGTTTACCATATTGTTTTTGTCCATTATAGAAAGATAATTATTATGATATGCATGAATGAACATTGAACATAGGACAATTCTTGGCAAAAAAGAAATCATCATTGTGATAAGATTTATATTTAATATATATAGTTAATGATGACAATTGAGGTAGATCTTATCCCAGGCCATTGTTTATTCCATTTGTTTTCCTTTTTTCCTTTTCTGATTTATTTTATTAAAATCCAATTAGCTTTATGAGTGAAAATTATTTACACACCTCAATTTTATTTGAATATTATATTTTTTTCCTCAAGTTTAAATAATAGACATTCTCCCTCCCATTTATCCTATACAATGTCTATTTCATCTTTAACATTTTCAATCATCCAATTATGCAATAGAATAATTTTTAACCTAGATATAATTATTTATTTATTTAATTAACTTGATTAACATATAAGTAGGATTTATTTTTATGAATTTATCATCAAATCTAATGCTATTTATATGATTGATATTTTAATTCACATGTATTAAGTATGTATGTATTTATATGTATGTTTCAAACTCTTTTATTTTTTTTAGGTATAATACATAAATATGTCTTTTAACTTGACTTAACTGACATTATGGCTTCACTTTTTTCGCACGAGTAGACACTTAAACTTATATAAAGTTGAACAAGTAGATAAACACGTCCTACATGACAATTTGTGTGAGATACACTCGGACCGATTTGCATTATGCCATGTAGAATGTTTGTGTCCACTTGTTCATTTTTATACTAGTTTAAGTGTCTTCTTATACACGTCAAACTTAGAGGACATAAATGTCAATTCTTATCATGTTAGAAGACATGTTTATGTAATATACCTATTCACTAATGTTTATGTAGATAAACGAGGCTTGATCGTCAATGATGAAACAGTTTTTTAAATCATAATTTAAAATTCATTTACGATAACCATTTAGGAATTTGTTATATAATATACTACTATTTTTATTTATTATTTTTGTGTTACTTGCATTAAAATATATTTATATAGTTATTAATGCCTATTAATTTCACATGTGCAAAATAGATATTAAAATTTGATTATTATTAAGAAAATTAATATTTTTTATTTTACTTCTTTATTTTATTATAAAATGTCATTTAACTTATATACTCAATTAGTATTTTTCACTTTTCTTTTTTCCTCTGAAAAAGTATTTATTTTTTCATAGAAAATACATAGATTAATTTTTTAAAAGAAAAAATCTCGGGGGATTTTGACTTTAAAGCAAAGATAGAGGAGTGTGAATGATTTTCTCCCATATTTCATAGGGTTTTTTTTTTTGGTTAAAATATTATTCCATCTATTTAATTTATTTGGCAAAAAAAATAATATACGATCCAAAACAAAATATTGCACCCACATAGTCTTTTTTTTTTTAATTTACACCAACATACAGTACAATAAAAGAGACATTTAGTGGCAATATTTTTTTTTCCTTTTAATGATAATATTTATTATTATTAAAATATTTAGCGATAATTGCATTAATATTATTACATTCAAAACCACTAAAAGTTTTAGCGACAAATACATAGAGGATTGATATATACTCATATTATATTACTACTGTTAAATATAATATAATAGTTATTATATTATTACTGCTACATCTTTCATTTATTGTAATGATTATTCTAATGCCCAACTTTTCCACCAATTTAATTAATTATTACAATTTAAATAGTGAAATCATAACATGAAAACTGTGTTAAATGGTACAAGAGTAATAAAAGGAACTAATAAGTTATCATGGATTCAATCACAAGACCAAAAAAACCACGCAAGAATAGAAACTTAAAGAAATCATTTTAAGTCTAAGTTAAAGATTGAACCTTTATATATATAAAAATAGGTAATAAACCCGTGCTTCGCACGGGTATAAATAATCTTTCTAAATTTTTGCACAACCTTTCCAATAATAGATTGTTATAAGAAAAGATTAAAAGTAAATTTTAGTAGGTTTTAAGAACATTTCAATAGATATTAAATGATTTGACATTATCACATATCTCAAGAATTGTAAATATATAATAAATGATTAAAAATATCTTGATATCTAATCATTTTTTTCTTTTACATAATTTATCATAATATATGTTTGATAATATAATTGTCTTGTTAAAACTGAGTGATGTTTTTATGTAGCGATTAAACATCACTTTTTTCTATTTATTTTTTTGTACATGAAAAAATATAGAATCTTATAATTTTATGGTTAGAATAACTCCTTGTGAAGTAAATTATGTGAAAGTTTTCGATAATTAATATTAGTCATAAATAAGTTAAGACCGTTAAAAATGTACACCACAACAACATAAATAATTTTTTTTTAGAGACAATCTACTTGTCTGAGGTCAAACGTTCACCACTTTTCGTTATTGTTACTTTGTTAGTCTAACAAAATTTATAGAAGGAGAAAAATAAATTTTAAACGACAGCAAAATAATATTGTTGACCATTTTAGAAATTCATTCTTCATTAAACTGCTGCTCTGAAGGCCCTTCTACATGCTTCATCAATGCAACTTTACGACTTTTTCAAAAATATGTATGTATAATTTTTTTCATTATGAAAGTACAAGTAGATCAAAATATTGGATTCTAGATTCATGTTAAAGAAATATTTTCAAACATTTAAAAATTAAAAATGAGTATAACCTAGATAACTCAAACACTCAGCAATGACTTGGGACATAAAGAACAACAAATCTATGTTAATAGACATATCTTTTGTAGCTTAAGATATTACTTTTATTTAGAGCATATTTTATTTCATATTCTTCTAATTAAGCTTGCCGAAAATAGTCATCATTCACACCAAAAAAATTTGGAAGAGCCGAATGAGAAGGAAAAAAAGAAAAACATTAAAAGGATGAAAGCTTTGTCCAAGTAAGATCATATACATACCAAACGAAAAATAATCAATACAATTTTAAGGAGAACACAAAAAAGCGAGAAAAACATACATTAAAGGGAGTAAACTATGAGATATCCAATGATGATAACAAATCATTCGAACCAGAAAAGTTCCTGTGTTTTGAAATAACATACATCAACAAATTGACTAACGGTTCAATCAACTTTCAATCCTTAAAGTACTCATAATATCCACTGATAAAATTTAGTAAAAATAGATAACAACACCGTAAAAACCAAAAATTATGGGCATGCAAAATTATTAACTTTCAAAGGATTTTCTAAAGAACACAAAATCTCATCCTTGTATGTGAAGGAATGACGTTGTTGATGAAGAAATTAGAGATTTGTAAGGGCTTTTTTTATCGTACCTTCAACAGTTCCAGTAGAGAAAACTTGCTTGAATACTCAATTAACGTTTGTCATTTAATTTGTACTAACAAATACTTATAATAATAATTTTGCAGAAACATAAACAACAAAGTTCAAAGCATGTACTCAAAAATAATAATTAATAATATAAGCATAAATTAATGACTGTAAAAATCATACCATGATCTGTAACAATAGAATGAAAGAGAATGGAAAAACAAAATAATGGTGTCAATGAGTCATTTAACAGGACCAAAGTACACAAATATTTAATTGTCCAGAAGAAGAAGAAGTAGTAGTTCAAAATTTACGTTGTTTTAAAATGAGAGGAAATTCCTCTAGACAACAAAGGGTCGTGTGAACAAATGCTTATTGTGCCATATCAAAGAGGTCACAACTCTTTGGAAAAGTTACAACCCTTCGGGAAGGTCACAACCTTTCATAAAAGTCACAATTTTTCATAAAAGTCACAACTTTTCATAAAAGTCACAACTTTTCATGAAAGAGGAAGGCTAGTTTTGAAAATAAAATAAATTAAAAGGGAATCCTGGTTTGTGGTGGCGCCACGTAGGTGGGTCTAGGGTTTTCTTTGATATATATATATGATAGTTAATATTGTATTATTATAAGTCTTCATTCCAACGCTTCCGAATTTGCATCAAACAAAATTTGAAGTAAATTATTATGAATGATTTACTAGAGACGCTTTGACCTGGTAGAAGCTCCGTGATGACTCCACGATATAGAGTGAATATGGACATTACTGTCCGCAGAAATAATATTTCAACTTCCAGCTCTTATTATTTATTTTTAAGGGTATTTTTATCCTAAAAACCTATAGGGAGTTATCTAAATGACCCTAAACGTGTATGAAATCAGATTTTTGATAATTAAACCCTCTTATTCACCCTAAAATTCCTACGCTCAAGAACTTTAAGAAACACCAAGTCTATGGTTCATCTTCCAAGATTTTTCTTCAAGATTCGCCACTAAGGTATGTAAGGATACTCATAGTGATGGACTAAGTTCGTCCCCACGCCCTAAATCTAAATATCATTTAGTAAGAGTTAAATCTAGGAGTTTTACTCATGTTTTCATGAACTTTGAATTGACCTTTATTCTTTGTTATTGAATTCTGATTCTTATCATTGAGATTATAGAACTTCATGTATTTTGGTTCTTGAAATGTTATTCATGCTTATTTTATCACATGAGCTCTATTTAGTTGAGAATTGTTGAAAGCTTTTGCATAATTATTTTCATGCATTGACTTCTGAATTAAAGTAAATTCAAATATTTTAAGTGACGGAACACTTCTACACTCATAGGTCTTCCTACGGTCCGTACACACCAACCGTAGAAACCAACTTTAACCCTCAAAACTAACTAAGTCTGGGACTCACCTACGAGACCTATCTACACCTCGTGCAAGAAATGATGGATCGTCCTGGTGAATCGTAAAAAAGGGTGCTGGACTTAATTTGAAAATTATATTTTCCCCTTCCTACGGTGCCATCTACGATCTGTAGATGGGACCCGTAGAACCAGACTTAGCCCAAAAAGGTCCTTTCTCCCTTTTCCAAAATATGAAGTGTTACAATATAGGATGGCTCTGGCAACATGGGGTAGACGTTGTATCATCATGAGGCTCATATTGATGATTGTCACTAAAAGAAACTCCCCAAGAAAATTAAAGTACTATTTTAGAAATTTATATGCATTACCTTATTCAGATGTAAATCTTTACTTGTTATATTACATTGCATGCTTTACTTTAAATCAAGTAATTTTCAATATTCTTTCGATTTAGATACTATTTCATTCAGCTTTATTACATACCATACATTCCATGTACTGACGTCTTTTGACGTTGCATCATTTTATGATGCAGATACAGGTGCTCATGATCATCAATAAGTGTTTTGTTGAGATAACTACGTTACCCGTCTTTGCTAAATCCTCCTTGCTTTCGGGGGACTCCATTCATTATGCTTATTAGTAGTAGTAGTAGTAGTAGTCAGTTAGTACTTTTGAGGTAGTTGTGGATCTTTTCCGGAAACCTACCTTCAATTTAGTAGAGGCTTTATGGACAAGATAGAGAGTCAGTTTAGTATTTCCTTAGACAATTTGAACATTTCCATTATTTATATTCAGTTTATTCAGATAGAGCATGAAATCTAGGTAAGTGATTTTATAATTATCATCATTAAAGTTCTCCATGTATGTGTTTAGTCTTTCGCTAAGTAGTTACCCAGACCAAGTGTTCGCTTGGGACCAACAATGGTTTTTGAGTGGTAACCACGCCTAGGGTGTAGACTTGAGGCATGACAAAATTGGTATCAGAGCCTAGAGTTCAAGTGTCCTATGATGTCTATGAAGTCGTGTCTTGTACGGTCCTTCTTATCAACGTGAAGTGCGCCACATGTATAATACGGAGGCTACTGGACATTAGGAAATACTACCTTTCTTTCATATTCTAGTTCGTGTGATAAATTTTAACTCTATCAATTTTTTTCTAACTCATGCATTCATGTATTTCAGTTCATGCCTCCAAAGTGTACTGCCACTCCGAGGAATGCTATAAGCACTGAGGTTCCCACTCAAACCAATGCAAGAAATCTTCCTCCACCGACTATGATGCTAACTAGGAACGGAGCTCGCTCGACAGATCACAGTGAAAGTATTGGGGCTCTACCTATGCCTGCTAACACAATTAGAGTTCCACAAACATCTATTCCTCAGTGTCCCTATACTACTACTTCAGAGGCAGAGTTTAAGTGAGCTATTAAAATGCTTACTCACTTGGTGGGTGCTCAGTAAGGCCATTAGAGAAATAGATTCACTAACTCTAGTTCCCAAGAGTCATCAACTGCGACAAGGATCAGTGATTTCCTTAGGATGAACCCACTAGTTTTCACGGGGTCTAAGGTAGATGAGGATCCTTACAACTTCATTGTTTAGATATGGAAAATTCTAAAAGTGATGCATGCTACCAAAACTGAGGGAGTTGAACTTTCTGCTTATCAACTCAAGGATGTAACACACATCTTGTATGGGAAATGGGAAGAGAGCCATAGTGAGGATGCAGATGCAATCATATAGGATGAGTTTGAGGATGACTTTCTAGATCATTTATTTCCCCAAGACGTGAGATAGGCTAAGCCAGAAGAATTTATGAATCTGAAGCAAGGGGAAATGAAGGTGAAGGAGTTTGGTCTCAAGTTTGTGTAATTGTCTCACTATTCTCCAGAGATGATTCCGGACATTAGATCTAAGCTGAGAAAGTTTTCTCTTGGTTAAACAATTATGTGAAGGAGTGCAAGACTTCCTTGTTGATCAATGACATAGAAATCTCCAGGCTTATGGTGTATGTTTAACAGGTTGAGGAAGACAAGCAGAGGGATAGGGACGAGTACCAAAATAAGAAGGAGAAGTCATAAGGTCATGAGTCCAATCAACAGAGGAGTAAAAATGGCAATAAGTCCTTCTTTCAGAAAAGGTCATCTGGACCTGCCTCATTGTTAGCTAGTGCACTTGCACCAAAGAACATGAATGATCAGAGGTTCCAGAGTACTCAGAACTTCAAAGCTCAGGTTTCTAAGTCTCAAGGTAATGTGGCACAAAGATCTACTAAGAACCCACCTTGTGGTAACTGTAATAGGCCCCCATATAGGAAAGTGTCATGGTAGAACAAGTGGTTGCTATAAGTGTGGGCAAATGGTTCACTTTATTAGAATGTCTGATGTGGAAGCAAGATAATGGGGGCAACAAAGCCTTTTTTTTCTAGGCGGCTCTATCAGGCAGGGTTGCGCAAGGAGGTACTACATTAGGAATAGGCAGAGGTTCAATCCATCTATATGCTACGTCTAGTTGCTAAGATCAGGAAAATTCACTAGACGTCATCACTGGTATGCTTAAAGTCTTTTTTATTGATGTTTATGTCTTACATGATCAAGGTGCTAGTTTTTCTTTTTGAACTCTGATATACCGTGAGTTTACGGTATTTCTAATACATTTCACTTACAAGTTGTGTGTGTCTAGGGCCTTTTTGTATTGGTTTTTATGTGTTTTTATCATATTTTGCAAGAAAGATGTTCAGGCGCGGAAGTAAAGAGACAGCTGAAAGAAATACAGAAAAGGGCATCTACGGAGGTGATCTACGGACCATAGGTCCATTGACGCTTCGTAGATGGTGGTCGTAAATCAGCAAGCAAGGCATGGAAGGCAAATCAGGGAAATCAGACCAAGTGTGGAACAACGGTGACCATTGACGGTCCGTAGATCAATCTACGAACAGTACTATTGATCCGTAGATTGATACTACGAGGGTTCCAGTACCTGATTTTTGAAGATTCTAAGTGTGGAGCTACAGAGGGAGAATCTACGGTCCGTCCTACAGTTTCGTCGTTTGCTTCAGAGAAGCTGATTTTTGGAAGCTGAAATATTTTCTAAGTCCTGGCTGACGGAAGGGACTCACGGACCGTAGATCCATTCACGGTCCGTGAGTCAGTCTCGTGGAATGAAGACGCATGCCTGAATAAACTTTCCTTATGTTGTTTCCCTTTTTGATTTAGGACTTTTTTTCTATAAATAGGGTATGTAAACCTCGTTTTTGGGGGTTAGACTTTATTACTTTTATTTTAGTTCTTGATTTGTGAGATTAACTTGCAACTTTAACAATTCTTAATTTCCTAAGTTCGTTTTGAAGATTTTGGTGTTGCAATTCAAGTTGAATTTCTGGGTTTATTATTATTCTTACATAAGTTAATAATTCTTTCATCTAAAACAATGAATTGTGTTCATATAATTGTTGGTAACTAGACTCCACAACTAGGGTTGTGGGAACCATGAGCGATTAAC
>NW_006239176.1:41146-45387 GCF_000226075.1 Solanum tuberosum | reverse complement strand
AGCTTGTGGGGAACACATATACCCTAGTTGATTCTCTCATCTTGATAACACCCAAATTTGACTTTTGTTTACTAATTAGTTACTCAATTCTTACAATTTGTTTTACAAGATCCCCCCCCCCCTTTAATTACTAGTTTCTAGAAGCAATTTGACTAAACGAATATAATTATTGGTTAAAGTTAAGTTTAAACCATTTTCCTCGTGGGATCGACCCCAACCTACAAGTTGGGTTCTTTACTTGACAACGATCGATTATGATGGTGTCCATAGATCCCAGGTAATCCCCTAAACTTTACCAAGTGTAAGAGTGATCTATGGTCCCAATCTACGGACCGTAGATCGAACCACGGACCGTAGATGGGGTCTCGTGGGTCCAAAATCCTAATTCTGTCTAACCTGACCCGGACCCCCTTATTTAAAATCTCCCAATTTTAAATCATTCCAGTTCCCAACATTTACCCCCAAACCATTTCATAACTTCCCAAACTCATTAAATCACTCCCCTATATCGCTCCATAACTCCCCAATAAAATCATCCCTTCCATTCCCCCATTATTCCCACGATCCCTTTCCATTCCAAATATTACTCATTCCATATTCCACAAAAGGGTCCGGTGTTTGGGTTAGTAACGAAGAGGTGGCTTTTGGCCTCGAAAGCATCTGTCATCACACAATCACCCCATTCCCGTTGCTATAAGGTAATAGACTTTCTCTTCACTTTGAATTTCGATTCATTGATAGGTTAAAGAAAGTCAGGGATTGGGTCTTGACCTTGGGTAATTGTTAGATGAAATTGCATGATAAAATTGGAAGTTACAATACCCTTGGAACGATAGATAGTGATTGTGTTGCCTTGTTGTATGTGATTATAAGTCTAAATGTAAGTTTCGACTTAGGTTTCCAAAGTTTGTCTTAAACACTGGTTAAAATGATTAATCGGAGTCCTAAGAATGACAAACTAACATGATTAAATGTTGAAATGCATGGTTAGACTAGGATGTTGTTGAAAATGGTCTAAGATGTGGGCTTGAAAATAAACAATGGCTGAAACCTGGAACAGGTCACATCTACGATACCCCATCTACGGACCGTAGATTAGGTTCGTGGGTGGATGCACTTGAAAACTTCACCAAGTGTGAAACCACGAATATGGACTACGGTCCGTAGATCAATCTATGGACCGTTCTGTACATCCGTGGTTTCCATCTGCGACCAATATTGTTGGTCCTCTGATCCACGGAAGGGTTCCACGGACCGTAGATCAGTCTACGGACCACAGGTCCCATTCGTGGATGACTACTGTAGCCACTATCTGAAATTTTTTTGGGTCTTTGTTACTGTTTTTTTTTAGTTCTATAATTTTTCCGAGTGTGTTTATAGTTAGTTTTGGCACTAATATCGCTTCCACATGTACGATGGAACCCAAGAAGCTAGTCACCTACTCAAAATAGGGCAAGTCAAAATCTGTGGCTCCTAGCTTCAGATTAATCGATGAGGACATGGACACAAAAAAAGATCCAGCATACGTTCCTCCAAACACAAGGACTTCTCCCACTGCACCCAGAGCCACCCCCCGGAAGGTGATTCCTGACGTAGTCACTGTCTCCCAGTCTGATGAGTAGCACTGATCGGGTCACCAACTGGGGCTGCTTCCAGTTCAGCTACTGCGTCTACCTCTGGCTTTGAGTCTGCCCATGCTTCGGGCTCTGAGTCTAGCCATGTTTCAGGGTCCGAGTCTGCCCATGCTTCGGGGTCCAATGCCAAGTCAGCTACAGGGTTCGGCCAAAATGAACAAGCAGCTTCATCTGATGAGGCCACTAGCTCAGAGTCAGTACCCGTACCAAAGAATGAGGACCCTACTCCAGTGGCCGATGAGCCAAACATGTGTTGTGTTGAGGGCCAATGGCAAATCTATCGGGATGCCAAGATGAAAATGACAAAGAGAAGATGGCCCGACTTATTACAGAGGAGCGCAGAGTCCTCACAAGGAGCTTGCACACTGTCTCCAACATCCACCGGCTTTTTAACCTTCACAAGTGTGACTGGATGGTTCGAGACGCAGGGACTTATAGTGAGGAGATTGTACGAGAGTTCTACGCCGCATATCCCGCCATTCTCCGCGGTTCGATCTCTAAGCAGTCAAAGCCCATAGCCCAGGACTCTCTCACTTCCACTATGGTCCGAGGTTGTCCGGTGGACATATCACCTGCCACCATCAGCCTCTTTCTCTATGGTCCTACCACGAGTCACTCTTGGTCACTAAACACAGCGGAGTTTGATTACTGATTGGACATCGTGCAGAGTGGTGCTTTCCAGAGAAATGCTGAGCAGTGAGAGACTGTTATACTATGGCTGGCTAAGTACATTGTTGCAGGTGGCGAGCGTGTGGAGTGGGTCGCCACACCACGGTTGGGTATCCGAAAGGCCACATTAAATTTTGTGGCCAAGTTCTTCTGGTTGTTGATGCGTAATAGGGTGTCGCCTACAAAAGCCGACAACCAACTCACATGGGACAGAGCGGTCATGGTTGTAGCATTAGTAGCAGGACTGGAGATTGACTTTGCCCGCATGCTGCTGGCAGAGATTCACGAGAGGGCATTCAAGACCTCCACTACTTACCCCTTTCCATGTTTGATTTTCCAATTGTGCAGGGACTCTGGAGTGCTGATCTAGCATTGTGATAGGTTGATTCATCCTACAGGGACTTTGGATATAGGCCTCATTCGAGATGAGGCAAATGTGGTGGCACCTCGCAGAGAGCCCCAGGTTGAGGTGCCTCCCTTTGGCGTAGATCATGCAGACACGGTGGGGCAAGCACAGGACAATGACCCCATTATACCAGATCACACCGATACTGTCCCGGCCTCCTCTTCCTAGGCCGTCAGTAGGGTGCCTAGCTCATCCCGGTCCACACCACCATTAGGAGCTGTTGTTGTCCCGTTTGTAAGAGTACAAAAATTAGAGGCTCAGATGGCAACACTGTTGCATCACATCCAGCCTTGGATGCAAAAGTCGATAGCCGAGTCTGAGGCCAGAATGGAGTGAAGGATGGAGGTCATGATGGACCGGAAGATCCAGGCCATTAATAAGTGTCTTGATGCCTTTGAATTGCGAGTCCTCGAGCGACCAACCCCGGCCATAGATCTATCCTCTTTTCAGGCTGAGTTAGCCAGTCTCCGGGACGACGTTAATGCCATTCTTTCCACCCCTACAGTTGAGCCTCAAGCTTCACCCACTGCGTTGGCCGATGATATGGTGCTGGATGCTTTATTCAGTGGGACCACCAAGGAGGGGCCTGATCCTACACATACCAAAGGTAAGAGACACCATTCTAGTCGCACTGAGGAGGAAAAATTCCAAAAGAGACAACGTAGGCAGGAGAAGGAGGCTAGGAAGGCTTTGGATTTAGATGAAGAGTTGCGCCATCGGAAGGTGCGTGAGAGTGTTGCAGGGGCATCGAGTTCTGCCCCAGTTGTAGAGGTCCCGCTGGTTGTGAGGGATGTTGTAAGCAACACTAATGGTGTGGTTAGAGTGACCAAGAGCACTACTAATGGTGCTATGATGGATGATGTGGGCACTACTGAGGTTGACCCAACTATTGTTCCAGCGGACTCCGGGAAATCGAACCCACCTTTTGCTATTTTTGTATGCATTGGGGACAATCACATCTATTTTTGTTGGGGGTGGGGTAAATGGATTGTGAGTGATAGGGTGAAGTGTGAGTAACCCAACTCATAAATCCTCTCTTGGGGTTTTCTTGCCTGTGTTCTTTTTTCCCAAGAGACTGTTTAATTTCTGTTGAACCGACATGTGTTAGGATCATATGTGTAAAAACATGAAAAATAATAAAGCATGATGGCTTATGAAAAAAATGATACCCGTCCAAATTTTGTGATGTGTGCTAGAATGTGTAGGCTAAAGATAAGTTGAATGTGTTGACTTTGAGTATGACATGATAATAACCAACTTAATGGCATGACTTAAGCTAAAAATTGAACTGAGTAATATGATAATCTGATAACGAAACTATGTGCCAAGAGTGTGTGGGAATAGTTGATTGTTCAAACAGTTTTTGTGCAAAACTAGAACTTGCCCGGTTAGTCCTGCTAAGACAATTCAATCTAGAAGTTAGGAAGTGATCATAGGCCATTGTTCTGAAAAGTCCACAAATCGCCTAAAAGAAGGATCCAACCAAATGAAACAAATGCTCCCTTTGATCCAAATACTTTGAGCCTAAATTA
>NW_006239176.1:38334-40944 GCF_000226075.1 Solanum tuberosum | reverse complement strand
CCGACATTGGGTATTGTGCACCTCAACCAATGGAAAATCTATAAGTTGAGGGTGGCTATGAAAGAGGAAACCGAAAGAAACACGGGTATGAAAAGAGTTTTGATGTTGAAAAAGAATGGAAAGGATGTGACTTGTTGAAAGCTAAAGAAAAGAATAAAATGCAAGAAAAAGTAGAAAATAAAATAAAATAAAATAAAGAGCTACAAAGTCCCAAGTCACATCTATGGTTGAAGAAAATCAAGGGAAAGAAGGTAGAACGGTAGGATGACAAAAATAGGGCAAAAAGAGGTTGAAAGCCTAGTGTAATGTCAAGGAGGGCAAAAAATCACTAAGAAGTACCCAAAATGTACCACACCTGACCCTGAGCCTATGTTACAAGCCAAGAAAGTCCTATAGTGATACTAGAGTCTAGTTTGGAGAGTCTAAGCGGTGAAAATAAGGGCAAGCCTATGGTACTGAGCACTAACTGTACTTGAAGTTATTTCTGAGTGTGAGTGTTGAATGAATCCTTGTACTCAAATTCATAGTCATTATGTGAAAGAAGAGGGATTTCATTTGAAGTAAGGGCACTAATTACAATGTCAGAAAGTTGGTACTTTGGTGATAGTGAAACAATGTATGTTGTGTGTTGGTTGGTCGATCGTTGTCATGGTTTGATTCGCATGAATTAGCTTGTCGAGTCTAAGAGAACAAATTCTGCAACCGGAAAGTGAGTGGGATAGAGAGCCATGTGATTGCTTGTGCTTGAAATGCTTGCTTCTATACAAGTGTCGTTTAGAGTCGTAGTGCGTCGCTTGAGGACAAACAATGAATTTAAGTTGAGGGTGCTGATACACCGTGAGTTTACGGTATTTCTAATACATTTTCACTTTACAAGTTGTGTGTGTCTAGGGCCTTTTTGTATTGGTTTTTATGTGTTTTTATCATATTTTGCAAGAAAGATGTTCAGGTGCGGAAGTAAAGAGACAGCTGAAAGAAATGCAGAAAAGGGCATCTACGGAGGTGATCTACCGACCGTAGGTCCATTGACGCTCCGTAGATGGTGGTCGTAGATCAGCAGGCAAGGCATAGAAGGGCAAAGTCAGGGAAATCTGACCAAGTGTGGAACCACAGTGACCATTAACGGCCCCTAGATTGATCTACGGACCATACTGTTGATCCGTAGATTGATACTGCGAGGGTTTCAGTACCTGATTTTTGAAGATTCTAAGTGTGGAGCTACAGAGGGGGATTGACGGACCGTAGATCAATCTACGGTCCATACTACAGTTTCGTCGTTTGCTTCAGAGAAGCTAATTTTTGGAAGCAGAAATATTTTCTATGTCCTGGCTCACGGAAGGTACTCACGGACCGTAGATCCATTGACGGTCCGTGAGTCAGTCTTGTGGAATGAAGACGCGTAGCTAAACATAATTTCCTTATTTCGTTTCTTTTTTAGTCAGATCCATTATCGGTCCGTGAGTTAGTCTCGTGGAATGAAGACGCGTGCCTGAACAAACTTTCCTTATTTTGTTTCCCTTTTAATTTAGGACTTGTTTTCTATAAATAGGGCATGTAAACCTCGTTTTTGGGGGTTAGACTTTATTACTTTTATTTTAGTTCTTGACTTGTGAGATTGACTTGCAACTTTGGCAATTCTTAATTTCCTAAGTTCGTTTTGAAGATTTTGGTGTTGCAATTCAAGTTGAATTTATGGGTTTATTATTCTTCTTACGTAAGTTAATAATTCTTTCATCTAAAACAATGAATTGTGTTCATATAATTATGGGTAACTAAACTCCACAACTAGGGTTGTGTGAACCATGAGCGATTAACAAAGTATGAATAGTAAATAAGCAATTCTTGAATAGTGTTGTTGCATGCATTGATAATTCTTTCGTTTAGAAGTGTTTTTAATGAGTGCACGCGTTAGAGCTCGTCTTGTTGCTACTTGCCGGACCAAGGAGGTAATCAACAAGAAAAGAATTATCAACATAGATTTAGTGTGATACTATCTAATAGGCTAGTGTCAATTGGTGCGAAGTAATAACTAAGTCAAACATCGATGTGATGTCTAATATGAGGTAAAGGTAAGGGTTAGTAAGTTATACACACGTAGCCGGACCAAGGTGCGGGGTGAAATTCTCTAGATGTCGGACCAAGGACTTAGCGATACCTAACTTATCACTTTGCATGTAGTACACTAGGACATGATAGCTATTACTAGGAATACTGCGTTATGAGCTTGTGGGGAACACATATACCCTAGTTGATTCTCTCATCTTGATAACAACCAAATTTTACTTTTGTTTACTGATTAATTACTCAATTCTTACAATTTGTTTCACAAGACCCCCCCCCCCCTTTAATTACTTGTTTCTGGAAGTAAATTAACTAAACGAATATAATTGTTGGTTAAAGTTAAGTCTAGACCATTTTCCTCGTGGGATCGACCCCAACCTACAAGTTGGGTTCTTTACTTGATAACGATCGCTTATACTTCTTTAGGGAGGTGTAATTTGAGCGTATCAAATTTTGGCGCCGCTGCCGTGGAATCTTTGGCTTTTAGATTAATTTTAACTACATTATTGAACTTTGGTCAAATATTTCCTAATTTTATTTTTTCTTTTT
>NW_006239176.1:6815-37915 GCF_000226075.1 Solanum tuberosum | reverse complement strand
CCCCCCCCCTTTAATTACTTGTTTCTGGAAGTAATTTGACTAAACGAATATAATTGTTGGTTAAAGTTAAGTCTAAACCATTTTCCTCGTGGGATCGACCCCAACCTACAAGTTGGGTTCTTTACTTGATAACGATCACTTATGCTTCTTTAGGGAAGTGTAATTTGAGCGTATCAAACTCCATATGTAGCCATGCGTTTGGGACTTGTCACGAATGACTTCTAAAGCCTATCAATGTTTGTAATCTTGTCGGTGAGTCTATTCTAGTAAAGAGAGTCTATATAAATTGCACCATCTCTCTCCATCATAAAGAAACCATAGATGACTTCGTCGAATTAGATATGGTAGATTTTGACATTATTCTATGTATGGATTGGTTATATGCCTACTATGACTCAATCGATTGTAGAACTCGAGTACTCCAGTTTCAGTTTCCTGATGAGCTAGTCTTAGTGTGGAAAGGTAGTCCAACAGGGCCTAAGGGTCGTTCATTTCATACCTTAAGTCTAGAAAGTTATTCTCCAAGGGGTGCTTCTATCACATAGTCAGATTTAAAGACTCTAGTGTTGACACACCACCCCTACAGTGAGTTCCAGTTGTGAATGAGTTCCCAGAAGTATTTCCCAATGATCTTCCTAGTCCCTCCCAATCGGGAGATAGACTTTGGAATTGACATCCTCCACGATACTCAACCCATCTCTATTCCTCCATATAGAATGGCTCCAACTGAGTTGAAAGACTTAAAAAAGTAGTTAAAAGATCTCCTTGATAAGGGTTTCATCTGACCATGTATCTCACCTTGGGTGCTCCAGTTCTTTTCGTGCGAATGAAAGATGGTTCCCTTAGGATGTGTATCGATTATCGTTAGTTGAATAAGATCACCATAAAGAAGAAGTACCCTCTCCCTAGAATCGATCAACAAACTTCAGGGTGCCACTTGTTTCTCTATGATTGACCTCAAATCCGACTATCATCAATTAAAAGTGAGAGATAGTCACATCCCGAAGACAACCTTCAGGACCCGTTATGGTCATTATGGTTTCTTGTCATGTCATTTAGTTTGACTAACGCTCCTACATGATTCATAGATTTCATCAGTAGAGTATTAAGCAGTATCTGGATATGTTTGTTATCCTATTCATCGATAACATTTTGATCTACTATAGAAATAAGGAGTATAATGCTGGCCATCTCATAATAGTCCTCGAGACTCTCAAGGACCATGAGTTATTTGCCAATTTTTTTGAAGTTGTGAGTTCTTGCTAGAATCTGTGGCATTCTTAGTTCATATTGTGTCTGATGAAGGTATCCGAGTTGATTCGTAGAAAATAGAGGCAGTGAAGAATTAGCCCAGACCCATATCCCCAACTGACATAAGGAGTTACTTGGGTTTGACTGTTATAATAGAAGTTTTGTAGAAGGGTTTTCATCCATTTCATCCCCATTGACTAAGTTGACCTAAAAGAAAGCTAAATTTCAATAGTCTAGGGCTTGTTAGAAAAGATTTCAGGAATTAAAAACTCGATTGACTACTGCTCCATTGTTGACCATACTATAGGACATATAAGGTTTTGTTGTATACTGCGATGCGTCTATAGTTGGACTTGGTTGTGTGGTGATGCAGAATGGTAAGGTTATAGCCTAAGCCTCTATACAACTTAAAATCCACGAGAGGAATTATCCAACTCATGATGTCGAGTTGGCGGTAGTGGTATTTTCTCTAAAGATATGACGTCATTATCTCTATGGTGTGCATATAGATGTATTTACCGACCACACGAGTCTTCAATATGGAGGTGAACCTTAGACAGAGAAGATGACTCGAACTTCTTAATGTCTATGATAAGAGTATTCTTTATCACCCAAGTCTAATGTTGTTGATGCTCTTAGCATGTTATTCATAAGAGTATCGCTCATGTTGAGGAAAGAAAGAAAGAGTTGGCTAAGGAAGTGCATAGACTTGCACGGTTGGGAATTTGCCTAGTAGACTCAGATGAAAGTGGTGTTCTTGCGCTAAAAGGGGCTGGATTATACCTAGTGGTGGAAGTAAAGGAAAAACAAGACAAGGTGTCACGACCAAAATATGGACGTGATGACACTTGTTTATTTTGACCAAGACAAATCAGCCTCAACCCAACGAAAAATGAAATAATTGCAAAAAAATATAAAGCAAGAACAAAATAAAGTGGAAAAATATATTCTTCTATTAAAACCCCCAAAATCTGATTGTCAGGTGTACAAACCACTAAATACATAAAGTGCGGAATTAAGAAATAAGTACAAGTCTCAATCTTTGTTTCTCAAATAGAACAAAGTATAAAGAAAAGGAAAAAGAAGGCATGTCGAAATGAAAAGAAGCTACCTCTTATTCAAATCCTTGACAAGCCTCAAAATCAAAAGAAGGGGAAAGAGATCACACGGGTCCGGGTTTGAAACCTATACAAATGTAGAAGAAAAGAGTGAGTACCAACAACACGGTACCCAACAAGCAACCTAATAAACAAGACATCTATCTAGAAATCGATTACCCCTTACACTCCAACCAATCGAACCTCCTCAAACTACAACCAATACATAAATCAATCCAACCTAACAATTCTATAATACACGGCTCACAAGGCCCCATATTCGCAGTTCAATAGTCACATATCAACAACCACACAAACCAAGCACACATAACAAGCACATAACTCACAATTAAAAAAAGAGTCACATATATGCATCAAAATGCACCTAATCACAAGTATCAAATATTTCCCCATCGTCACAATATCACTAGCCAAAACCATTTCTCATCGGATTTATATCAAACTACTAGCCGAAATCATTTCTCATCGGCTTTATATCTAATCACTAGACGAAACCGTTTCCCATCGACTTTATATCAAATCTCTGGCAAAGACCTCGGCATCATAACACTATCACATGTTTCATCATGGTGTTCAACAATCAAAGCACACCAGAAATATCACACCACATGGAAGAGACAACAATTCATACAATTCAAGTCCATATTCATGCTATCACACATTTCATCAATCAATCAATAAGGGTCAAAATAAGGCAATTCATATTATCATGTTCATCACATAACCTTTTCAATTTCAACCCCTTTTTATTTATTAAGATTTATCAAGTGGAAAATTAACCTTTCACCTCATTCCCATTACTCCCAACATACAAACAACGAAGGGAATACACAAATTCTACTAGAATACAAGGTTTACGAGATCACTTCCCTTAAATTAATCAATAATCACTACAAGAGTTGAGTCTTCCCCTTTCGAATACTTCCAAACACACACAATATATATCAATCCAGTATTCACAATAAATCTCCAAAAATAACAATACCCACATAATTTACTTCAAAAAATGAGTCAATCAACTCAAAACTCAAATTTCAAAAATAAGGTTTGAATTCAAAATTTAATACTTGAAAACATTACTATAACACCCCGAAAATTTCTAAGCTAAGACTCGAACTATTCTTCATTTACGTAAAGGTCATGCTGAATGATTCTTAAATTTCCCATATATGTAAAGGTAAATTCTTTAGTGTGGGAATGCTTTTGGATATCAATTAAGGTCACTAGAAACTCCTAGCACAAAGTTGAGTTGAAAGTTTCCTTACCGATCAAGTTTTGATGTAAGATTCTCTTTGGGTCAACTTCAAACAATCATATCTCTTAGAATATAAAGAGTTACAAGCCCTCCCTGGAAATTGAGAGTGTACTTACACCCTGCCAATTACACTCAATAACGTGCTGACCAAGTAATTATCTGGCCAACCAAGCAGGCCAGATAGTGTAATTACACCCAATTACTCCAAATCCAATTACCATAGTGACTTCCCAAACAGGCCCTAAGTGTAAAACCTTGAGTTGGGTGAAAAGTTTGTTGTCACATTATATCCCTCTTTTCTTGAAATCATGAAGAGTTTTCTAGCAAAGAAGTAAACGAGTGACTGGTTTTGTGATTGTATCATTTATTCAAATAGGAAAATAAATAAAAGATAAAGAGGTTTCACTGAGTCCTAGGTTTGGATAACTGACATATCCTTACTATAAATGAATCAGGTCATGTATAGTTCAAGTGGATAGAATGATGAGTTGGAGAGTCAAGTGAGGTTCTGTCGAAATTTGGATTTGTGGCTACCTGTTCTTACATCATAATATTGAAAAATACGAGAAAAGAGAAAGGAAAATACAAAATCATATATGTACTATAAAGTCTTCCTTTATATCTTCACTTTGGATCTTCGATTATCACATCACCCTTTTATGGTGTGTACCTTGATCTCGAAGTTTGATCTTGAAGTTAAGATTTGAGACTTGTATTTGAAATTTGGCCCGAATCACTGCTCCTCTTCCAAATATTAGTTTGTAGAAAATTCTTGAATGCTTATTTTGTTGATGTTTATAAGATGAATTTTGAGACGTTGGACCATTATAGGTGTAAAAGAAGATTCTAACATTTGTTTTGATAGAACATTCTGCTTTCTAACCAGATGTGGGACTTTATTCCTTAACATCAATTTGTGCTTTGCGAGGAAACTTGCGAATCGTTAAAGACAAAGAAAAAGCGAAACAAAAATTTTCTACCTCAGTTTACATTAAAAAATTGTGAATTATTGTGAATTACTTATTCCATAACAAAAAAAATACAATGATAGAGATGCAAATAGAGTTTATATCCTCCACCTAGCACTAAAGTAATCTAGCCGAGAAAATGGCCAAATCCCCACTCAATCTATAACCAATTCTCAACTACACACTTATATTTTATGAGAGTCCTATTACCCCCTTGAACTACTTTAAAGAGAAATATATACCACCCTAAAACTAGATAACCACATTCTTTGTATGTGGTGTGCACACGCGCTACAACTGTCAAATATCATTATTATTATTTTTTTAAAAGTAAATGTTGTTGTTCTTCTTCATTGCCAACAACATCATCTTTACTCTTCTCTTCTCCAAATGTTAAGACATGTTTTTATTTCTTTTCACTGTAAACTCCCCTAAACCTTTATCTCCCTCCACCCCATTTCTCCCTAGACACCCCACCCCCACCCCCACCCTCGTCTTCCATAACCCACAAATTAGATCTCAATTCAAGATTTATATCAACACTTATCATCTCTTTTTCGAGTAAAAGAAATCAACAATATTAATCAACAACATCACCATCACAACAAAAATTTTATCAAGTCATTTTGATCAACCTCTTCACCTCTCCCACCCAAATTCTGCAATCTTGGTACCAATTTTAAGTTCGAAGTTCTTGCTAATCGTCTTAGACTTGAGTACGACTACGCCCTTTTGAATCCTTCTTTAAATAGTGTAGGATTTATGCCTTTTAAACTTGAGGAAATAATTTGGATTATCAGGGTTGAGCATAATCGATTGGTGGTTGCTGCTCAAGTTCCTAAAATCGTTATTGGGTGTAGTTTGAATTCTTCATCGAAAAATAATAGAGATTACAGATAATATCTGAAGGTTGGTGAATTTTATTAGAGTAGAGAGATTAAAGACGATTTAATTTTATTCACTATATGAGTAATATAATAATTTTAATGCTTGTGATTTCAATGGTGATTTACAGTGTTAAGAATTGTGAGTAAATAGTGTGACAAACAATGAGAAAGTATTAAAAGATGGGTGAAGACATTGGCTGCTATGGTAGTGGACTAGTGGTGGTTCAACAATGGTGATGAAGAACATGTAAGGTGGGGTGATTTGTACTCTCTCTACTGGGAGTGAGTTTGACACTGAACATGTACTTTGCGAGCTTGAGCTACACTTCTCCGACTCTTCTTGCCTCGATGGTCAACACTATAGCTGCCTTATCATTTGTACTAGCAGTTATTCTCAGGTTGGAAGATGCTTACATTCGAAATCCTAGAGGAATAGCAAAAGTCCTAGGAACCTTGGTTTCCTTGGCTGGGGTTATGAGCATGACATTATACAAAGGACCTGTTGTGAAAAGCTTAGGACATCCTCTCATCTACATTCACAGAGGGAATGGTGTTGTCCACGAGAACTGGTCAAAAGGCATGATCCTCACTGCTGTTAGCTGCATTACGTGGTCAATATGGTACATCATGCAGGCTTACACTTTGAAAAGATATCCAACACAACTATCACTGACTACATGGATGAGTTTTGTTGGTGCAGCACAATCAGCTTTCTATACAGTAATTGTACAACACAAACGAACAGCTTGGACCATGGGTTTCAACATTGATTTCTGGTCTACTCTGTATGGGGGCATAGTGATGTCTGGTTTAGTAGTGTACATACAACTCTGGTGCATTGAACAAAAGGGACCAGTTTTCGTAACTATGTTCAACCCACTCTCAACCGTATTAGTTGCAGTTCTAGCATATTTCGTCCTTGGTGAAAAGCTCTACACGGGCAGCATCATTGGAGCAGTAATTATCATTATTGGACTGTACTTGCTTTTGTGGGGTAAAGAAGATCCACAACCAGAATTGAAAGAGAGAGAAAGAGCAATGCTACATAACTAACGAAGTGCATCACGAAGACCCTATGATGCAGATTAGTGCAGAACCTCTCCTTTATGTCTGAAGTAGTATGGTAGAAGTAAAACAATAATACACATAATTCGAGTATAGTCAAGATTCTTTTTTTCTTTTTTTTTGTTTGGATGTTCAATTAGTTATGCAAAATGTGGCAGGTTAAAAAAAAAAAAAATTATATGTAAAAAAAAAAAAGTCGAAATATTTTTAAAATTTCTTTTTATTAGTTTTTTCAACTTTCACATGCCTTCAAGAGTGTGAGCCCAAGGGACCAAAAAGTTAACCAAAAAAAAAAAAAAAAAAAAAAAAGAAAAAAAAAGAGTGTGAGCACACTCTTTGTACCATGTCAGCACTTAAGGGTGCATTTATACTACTTTAAAATAATTCAAGAGGGTAATAGGACCCCTATAAAATATAAGTGTATAGTTGAGAATCCGGTTATAGATTGAGGGTGTATTTAACCATTTTCTCTAATCTAGCCTTCTTCCAACTTCAAGAATTCAAGAAAATCTTGAAAGCCAAATTAAGGGAAGCTAAAAGAGTGACACTCAATCAACAAGGAGTGTGGTGTTGCATTCTCTAATAGCTTTCTTGGAGGTGTCTTGTCTCCTTTTGGGGACAGGGAAAATCCTTCGCCTACTTCTAATGTTGGATCATATAGATCCCGTTAAATTTGTCATAAATTTTCATTTCATAATAAACATACTAAAATAAAATTGAAATAATAGATATAACAAATTTAACGAAATTTGATGACCCAACATCCAAATCAGGAGGAGGATTTTCTCTAGCCCCAAGGAACCGAAGACACCTCCAAGGGTGCTATCAGAGAATGAAACACCACACTCCTTTTAATTGAGTGTCACTCTTTTAGTTTAGATTTCAATTTTTTCCTGAATTTTTGTAATTGAAGAAGGAATTTTTTAGTTGAACCTTCTATCAACATTGCTTGTAGCTCTTTTCCATGGTTAGAAACTTCATTCTTGATTGAAGAATTAATTCTAGCGTAACTGAGTTTTTAATTTGAGAAAATAAGAAAATGTGATATTTGATCTCAATATCAAGGATATATTTATAGTGATAAAATCATCACATTATTTTGTAGAAATGAATTCAAATAACATAAAAAGTAAAAAATATTTTGTGTGACTTCCTTTTCCAAAAGGATTTGACCAGATCATGTAATATTAATTGAATTTCCTTCTTTGTTTTTGTTTGTCCAAAAGGATTTGACCAAATCACATAATATTAATTGGGTTTTCTTTTCTTTTTCTTTTTCTTTGTAAATATCATAATTACACATTCAATACTTTTCCTAATTAGAATTATATTCTTGAATTATTTTTTAAAAAAATTCTGTGTCAGTCTTTGATGGAATCTCTTAGTAAGTTCATATGTGAAGTGATCGTAATTTATAAGGTAATTTTTTTTATTGTATTTGTATATTTTTAAAATTTGCTCTTGTTCAAATATGTATATATATTTTATTTATAGTCATGCTTAGTAAAAGACCTTCCACTATAAGTTATAACAATGTAAAAATATATATTGTCTAATTTATATTAATGTACCAAAAAAAATTCAACACTTATATTTAAAATTTTAAGGTAATTAGTACGAATAAAACGTTTATAAGCTCGTATAATTTAATCATAACTTACCACAAGTAAAATAATATTGTAATATAAAACCATGTATTCTAACACAATTACATATGTTTGAACCTCTTTAAAATGCTCTCATACACTTTGATATGATACATTATAAGATTCTAAAATGATGCAACAAATTTTGACCTTTTAATTTGTTTAACCTCTTATATTTTGATTAGCTATTGAGATTCTCTTTAATATAGCTCTTAGCCTCTTACAAACGAATATTTGATTCCTAAGTTACATAGATTATATGCATCACATTCTTAGACCAATATTTGTCTAACTCTGCGACTTGAAAGCACTTTCGTGGAACTCATTCCTATCTTTTCATAACGAGCTTTTTTTTTTGAGCCACTATATAACGAAGTGAGTTGTATCATGTAGATTTTTTTTTTTTTATGTTTCTAACCTTTTCATATTTATTTGTATCATGTAGAATTAATTTCATATGTATATTGAATAATTTATAGAACATTCCATGAGTGATTAAATATTTATCTTAGTGGGAGTGTATTACTATCCAGCTCATTGGGCCGTAAGGATACCTACTCCAACATCTAGATAGGAGAATCGTTCCTTGAAAGCTCAAACATAAAATGTGGAAGTGAGTAAAATGTAAGCTAAACACCTTAATTAATTACCGAAATGCCCAAAGTTAGTTAAAATAAAGTACCTTTGTAAAAATATTCTGAACCCTTCCATAGAACTTGTCTAAATAGGTACAAGAGCTCTAGGAGATAACAAAATTCGAAAATAATAAGATATAACTCTGGCCATAAGAAAGGAGAGGTAGAAGTTGTCGGAGATCATCTTCGTCTTCACCTAAGAAACATAACTGATCCTGCAACCTAATTATGCCAAGTAGCATAGCAAGAGTAGTATCAGTATAAACAACATATACTAGTAAGCATCATCGGTCGATCCCAAATTCACCACATAATATCATACAAATAATCAAAGAAATATGAAACTTGGAGATATACTAAAATACACCCATGATCCTTTAGCCACCACCCTTACTGCTGGATACCACCACCTTTGGATTGACTCATTCCATCTCAAGTCACCTCACCTCCCTATGATGCCGACTCCATTATCTAGGACATTCCATCCTCTTATCAGATCATAACCTAATCCTTCTATCACATAGAGACTTCTCGACCCACTCATTCTACCAACAACAAAATTCCTCTGCTAACTCCATTCCTAATCTCAAATCCGCCAACTAACTATATATCTTAACCTACACATGGTTTAATACTAGCTTGGTTAACTCAGACCACCCTAGGGATTCCTGAAATATCGCTTATGGTATCTCACATGCATTATCGGCCCACACAAGAGCCACCCCAACCCTTAATTACACCAATATGACTACTCATAGATCAACATGCAATAGTCACATTACGAAAAGTAAATTCAATTCACTCATGAAATCCACACACAAATATTCAATGTACTAGGCGTGGTACACAAGCCAACCGTTAGTATATATCGGCATGGTGTATATCTATCTATCTATATATATATATATATATATATATATATATATATATATATACTGTGCCATGTGTGGTACCCTAGCCAATCAAGTTTGTACCACACATGGTAATCGAGACAACCGAGGGATATTATGTACAACGTGTGGTATCCGAGTCAAACCTTAGTATGTACTAGACGTGGTATCCGAACCAACAATCAATCACACATCATAATCACAATCACAATCACAATTACAATTAATACAAATCACATGTGTACACCAAGTAAACATATTCATTGCATGCGATTGATAACAATATAAAATTAACGGGAATCAACAACCATTACTTGCTCTAATATATATACATATATATGGGTAGAAAATTTGTAAAGAATCTTTTGTGTAGAAACTATAATATATTTTTACCTTATTTAACATGGGGATAATTATAATAATTGAGAAATGAAATGATTTTTAGGTATTGTTGTATCCGTACGTTCTTATGTGGCTATCTATTTTGTTGTCTTATTTATATTTTGTTAGATCTCACTCTTTTTACTCTCGTCTCCCTTGGTGATTCGAACTCACAACTTTAGGGTTGGAAGTGACGGGTGGTTACCATCATGAGCAATTATCTTATTATTGAATACTCTGAAGTCTCCTAAAGGTTAAATATTTTTGATTATGCAAATCTATTGTTGTCTGTTTTCAAAAAGATCAAATTTACCTTTTGATGTCTTCTTCAAATTTCAAGCAGTGCAACAAGTTATCATTATATTGAAGCAAACAACACTATTTCAATATCATTATATCAACTTATCAGATTTTAGTGCAATGCTATTTCGATATCATTATATCAACTTATCAGATTTAGCGCAATACTATTTCAATATTGCTATATCAATTTTTTAAATTCTTCAACCAAAATTTATTATTCTAACTTTATATTTTTTTAATTGAAAATTTGCATTGTTTCACCTTTTTGCATCGTAAGGTCTGTGTACATCCTACCCTTTGCAGACTCACTTGTAGGATTACATAGGGTATGTTATTGTTGTTATTGCCATTTAATTTATATATGTGACCTAGAAAAAAAAATTAAGACCACTTAATAAGATTTGACTTTAGGCCCTTAATCTTGTTGAGACGACCTAGATAGGATTTTATACAAAAGATCATTTTTTACTCCTACATTTTTGTGACTATGACTTCATTTATCAGTAAATTTATGCAATGAAAATCCCAAATTCATTATAAATGAAATTTCTTGTCCACTCTCAGTAAAAAATACTCATTTAGCCGAGTGCTTCTAAACCATCGTAAATACATAAAATTTAATATTCAATGCTCATTTTATATGAATATTAATATAGGTCAATGGATTACACCCCTCAGTTTATTGAACTCTACTAGTTGACACATGACTCAATTAATTAAAAGATAAGTGTGTTTTTGGTGTTAGATAAGCATAAAACTCTGGCATGTCTTATCTTAATTGTTGCCTTGGCGGCATCTAAACTCATATTAATCCAATTAATTCATTTTACTAAAAGCACAAAAAATGTCTTATATCAATGGGCGTGAGTTATGAACATTAGATGCATTATATCCATATCCACTAATTTTTACTAATAGATACACACACTTATCTCACACTAAATCGATACTTATCATCACAAATAGTTGGATAAATACTTATTCACATCAGATGTTTACATCAAATCAGTTCAAGTTACTATAATTTATTGATTTAATGAAATGAAAAATATATAATTAATTATGATTAAGTGATCATTTTCTATTTTTCAAACAAATATATATGAGAGAAGTATCGAAAATGTCTATAAATTTGACGCGAATTATTAATTTCATCTCCGAACTATTGACAGTCTTCAAAACATCCCTTTATTTGACTGAACTTAAATACACCTTGAATCTTGCATTTGGATTAGAACAATATGAGAATATTTATAGGTAAAGAGATTTAATATGAATGTCTTAATGAAATTAATTTTGTTTTGTTTGAAAATAACAGGGGCCCATGTCTAAATTTTAGATGCTTTTGTGGATAAATTAAAGAGCAGCAGCATTTCCTTGACAAAGATAAGATTGCAGATGTTTTGAAGGTCCTACACTGCTATTTATTTAAGGAATTTTTTTTTGAAATAGTTCCTGTCCCCATAGTGGCACTTATTTAAGGACTAGTGATGAAGAGCCCGTGTTTATTTTAAAGTTAATTTTCAATTTGAATATATATATATATATATAATTATTTGTAACAAATTTTAAAGTGACAACAAATAAATTGTAATCACAATAAAATAAGAAAAAATATAATTTTATTGATAAAGATTGCGGGTACAATTCTGTTCCTCCCATTATTCTACTCTCTTAAGATTTATCCATAATTCGAGGGTCGTTTGTGCGTATTTCTCAAACGATGATTTAGATTTGACCTCTATATGAATATTCCATTAATTTTGTGGAATATGTCGAGATATTCGAGATGCCTTTTAAGGAAATTTAGTATCTTTTATATAAGCATGAACTAGGATTTAAGGTTGAGTAGCTTCCAAGAATTCTAATTGAAACTGAACAAATCTTCTATAATCCCAATTTGAATTGAACACGTCTTGTAAAGTCCCATAAAATTTTAATGTCTACAATAATGTAGTTATCTTACTTCTAGATTGATTTTATCGTCAATCGAGGGTCTATCGAAAATAATATTGCACACCTAACTAACTGCAAAATTGAATCTTATTCGGTATTTTAAATGGGGCAAAAAGAAAGGTACCACACTAAGAATACACATAGAATCTAAGGTTTGTCGGGCGAAGATATGGGTCAGATCATTTTTGTGCCTGAATAACTGAATTTACTGATTTAGCAAGTGCCTACGGCCTTAAAATTACACATGCATGCTTGAACAAAAAAAAACACAATGAAGCTTCCATTTCCGTGCTTCTCTATAGCAGCAAAATTGACCAAATAGTTAAAAAGGGGATAGAAAATCCCAGAAGAAGAAGCAAGGGGATAGAGAAAGAGTGAGAAACTAATTAATTTGTTTACAAATTAAGAAGCCAAAGTTATAGCCGAGTGTTGATACAAAGAAGTGCAATAAGAAAAGATTTATCAGACTGGCGGAGATGGAGATCAGGTTCAGCTAGAGATTGTACTGGAGGAACTTTCCTTTTCCAGTTCAGCGTTTTTTAGTTTCTTTTTATATTTGGTCTTTTATCTATTGTTTCTATTTTTATTTTATTTTTTGAATAAAGGGACCCACACTTTGATTAAAAAATATAAATAAATCAGAAAACGGGCTTACCAAAAAAACAAACATCAGATAATGAAAGCAACAACACAGCAGGAGATGTTGAAAAGAAATTGGTACCAGAGACGACTTCATGATTTGAAGATTTTGAGTGCATCAATATAACTTTAGCTCAAATATGAGTTCTAAGCTAAACTTAAAATTAAAACAATAAAAAAATGTTTTAATTGAATTTGAACCCTAGTCTCAAGGGTGATATTTTTAGCTTGTACCAATAGGACAAAAACACTTCTATGCATCTCATGGGTGTACTGTTAACTATATTCTAATTTCTACCAATTTTTTAAAAATAAATATACATATATACATATAATTTTTTCAAAAATTAGCGGGTGTATGTGGCACCCCATACACCCCTTCTTCATAGTGTGGGTCCGCCCGTAGTAGCAAAATAGAGAAAACAAAATAGTAGTAAGACACAAAAGTGAGTGGAAAGATAGAATATTAACTTGAAAGTGAAGTAATGTGGATTTGTTACAATTGTACACGTTTCACTTGAAAGAAGCGAAGGATTTTTTTAAAGTAAAAGAAGTGAAGATTGAAAGCAAGTAAATTTGCAATAATATTGTTTGTCTACGTGGAGATTTTTTATTGCTTTGGTAGTATGAAAAAGTTTCAAAAAATACAATTACTTAATTCATATTTTAAAACAATATATAAAAATTCATATCGTAAAATTTTAGCTTAAAATATAATTGCTCATTCATGATAAGAAACTTTTTAATCATTATTTAAGTAGCTAAGTTTTAAAGTTTCAGTCGCATAGCCATTATTTGCTTTCAATAGTGAAAATCACTTTTAAAAAATGCATAAAATCAACCTCAAAAAGTTGATTTTTGGACAAATATCGATCAAGTCTCTACCAGCTACAACTTTCGAGAAGATGGTGCGTGTCACGTCCTAAGCCTACACCCTATACATGGCCAGCACTCGAGAACCATTTATGATCCCCAAGCAACCCTTGGTCTAGTTGATTATTTAGCGGAAGACTTACTGTAAAATCTCGCAATTTGAAATAACTAGGAAGAAGCTAATAATTGGAAATAGTCATTTATGGAAAGAATAAGGAAATCTGAAAAAATTTAAGCTAAAGTGAGTTTTTGATCAACTTCAAACTACCATAACTCCTAGCTCAGGATGAGTTAGGTGTAGTTCCATATATGGTTGGAAAGTTCTTGGAATGATCTTTCCAACGCCATAGAGTTTGCGCGATTCCGAGTTCGTATGAGTAAGTTATGTCCTTTAGAAGTTGGGCCGTAGGATTAAGGAAAGTCCAATTCCGGATATGTGAAGGGTAAACTAGTCTTTTCCTTACCTAATTGCCTATTTCATTTTTAGGAATAAATTGGGGTAAAACAAGACTTTATTTTTTTAAAGAAAAATTAGAATTGATGCTAGGGCTTGGAGAGGAGAAGAAAGAAGAGAAAAGAGGAGAGAAATCAAGAAATCGCCAAGAACGTTCAAGCTTTGCGAGTAGAATTCGTCGGGGGTGATCTCTACAAGGTATGTGAGATCACATAGTGTTGGGTTAGTTCACCCACACACCAATCTTGTTTCAATTCAGCGAATTTAAATTGTTTGAATGCAAAAAAGTGAGTTCTTGAAGAACATTGTTGAAAATTCATTGAGTTCCTGATGGTTGTATTGTTGAAGTCTCTTGTTGATTTGATTCGTGTTTCCGGGTGGATTTTCGAGTTAAATCTATTGTATGTTGAGGGTACTATTGATCCTAAATGTTTGGGGAAAGAACCATGGAAGTTAGGAGGGTTTAGAGATGAAAAACGGAGAAGAAAAATCGTCAAAAACCTGGGGAAGGGGGTGGAGCGTCACTCCAGCCAGCACGCCCCAAAAGGAGCTCTGAAGTTCACCCCTTGGGGCGACGCGCCAGCCAGCAGGCCCCAGCAGCTTCTCTAACGTTTGGGGGCTGGTGCCCCGCGCCTCTCAGGGCGCCAGGGACGCCAGTTCTCCCCATTCTTCCCCCACCTTTTCGTACTAGTTCCTAAGTGATGTACCTATGTTTCCTAGTTGATTCTAACACTCTAAGGTACATCTAAACATCATGAAATCATCCATAAACATGATATCATGAACCTTGAATCCATAATCCAATTCGAGGAAAGTTAAGATCAAAGTCATAGAAGCTAAGAGTCAAAGTCTAGAAGTTAAAAAGCAAGTCAAAGAAAAGTTTCTTAAAGTTTTCAAGAGTCTTTATCAAACGTTTTACCTTCGTTTTAAGGTTCAAGTTTTAAGTTAAGCAAAGAGTAAACTTGAAGTTCTTTTCTTCAAAAGTATGTGGGGACTAAGTATTCCCAAAGAGATTAAAGTGTTTTAACATTTAAATAAGAATGGAAACTGAGATTTCCAAAGAGCCTTCGGGCTAGTTTTCAGAACAAGTAATCGCTTTCTAAATGAAGCAAGAAGGGAAAGTTTGATTTCCAAGATAGCCTTTGAGCTAAGTTTTTGAGCACGAATCTCAAATCACAGAAGAAGTATGTTTTTAAAACATAAGAGCCAGTATATTTTATTGGGAATAGTATTGAGCTCCGAATTGGGGACGAGCATGATTTTTGATAACTCACGTCACCATAGAACCATGTAGCCACCATGAGTAGAAAAGGGTCATACTTTTTAGAAGAATCCTTTTCGCAATAGACTAGTGGATCCATTAGGCAGTTCAGGTTCTATACCTTTGGTCGGGTATAGGATACGCTGGCAACATGAGGTAGATCGTTCTATCATCACTATAGCTCTTATGTGATGGTTGTCGGTTAGAGAAACTTCCACAGAAGTTATTGTATTTTTATATACATCAGTTTATTGTACTTTTACATACATTTTAGAGTTATGTTGTATCCTTGTGCATACACAGAGTTGACATCATGTTTTAAAACAACTTTTCTTTATATTGCACTTGTTTAAACTGCTTTATATTGAAATGAGTTCAGTTATATTGAGTTGAGTATACAGAGTTGAGTACCCAGAGTCGAATAACATATCTTTGAGTTGAGTATCTTATCCTTGAGTACTTCTGAGTTGAGTAAGTTTGAGTAGTTTCATACTCGTACATTCAATGTACTGATGCCAGTTGGCCTACATTTTATTATGATGCAAATACAAGTAACTAGGATCGGCATTCCAGCTCACCGTTGATCCAATGAGCAATTCAGAGTCAGTCGGTGAGCCTTCTTGCATTTCGGAGGATCTATTTTCATTTCTTTCTAGTTAGTTCTTTAGGATGTTGTGGAGTTTGTCCCAAAATCCATATCAGTTGTTTTAGAGGCTTCATAGACAGTGAGATGTTAGTCCTTTGAGTCTTTTCACTATCATTTCTTATTGTTAAGACTTGGGTTGCCACTTTTGGCCAAGTTGAATGTCTAATCTTTAAAATATTCTCAGTTATTTTATTATCCAGTTCAGTTAAGTTCATTGATCATTATAGATATGAATATTGTCTTCCACTGAGTTAAGTAAGCCAGGCCAAGGGTTCGCTTGGGGCCAACAATTGATTTTAAGTGCCAGTCCCACCCAGGATGTAGGCTCGGGGTGTGATAAACTTGGTATCAGAGCACAGAGTTCAAGAGTCATTGGGAGTCTATGAAGCCGTGTCTGTAGAGTCTTAGTTATCGGTGTGAAACGCGCCACATCTATAATTTGGAGGCTGCAACATTTAGGAATTATCTCACTTCTTTCACACTCATTTCGTGTGTTAGAGTTTAGTCTCTAAAAAGTTTCCCTCTAATTCGTGCTTGCGCATGCTTTTCAGATAATCATGCCTCCACGAAAAGCTGTTAGAGGACGTCCTACTAGGCATAATGTTGAGGAGAAAGAGTTACCTAATGCACCTGAAGTGCAACTGCAAGGAGAAGTTACTAATGCTGAGTTCAGAGAGGCTATAAGGATGCTCAGTCAAGTTGTGACTAACCAAGATGGGCAGAAAAGATGAGCTCGACCAGAAGAGGTTGACACTTCAAGGATTCGTGAGTTCTTGAGGATGAACCCTCCAAATTTCACTAGTTCGAGTACTACAGAGGATCCAGAGAACTTCATTGAGGAACTGAAAAAGGTGTTCTATGTGATGCACGTTACTGATATTGTGAAAGTCGAGCTAGCTGCATATCAGATGAAAAATATTGCTAGGACTTGGTTTGATCAGTCAAAAGGGGGTAGAGTTGAGGACGCACCACCTGCGAGTTGGGCATGTTTGTAAGTAGGCTTTGTTGGGCGTTCTTTCCCCGAGAACTGAAGGAGGCTAAGGTACGTGAGTTCCTCACACTTAAGTAGGATTCTCTAAGAGTTCATGAATATGGGTTGAAGTTCACCCAACTGTCTCGCTATGCTCCGAAAATGGTTGCGGATATGAAGAGTAGGATAAGTCTGTTTGTTGCTGGGTTGTCCCGTCTATCGAGCAAAGAGGGCCGGGTAGAAATGCTTATTGGAGACATGGACATTTCGAGGTTGATGGTCTATGTGCAGAAGGTAGAGGAAGAGAAGCTAAGGGATATGGAGGAATTCAAGAACAAGAGGGCTAAGACAGGGAATGAGTCCGGGCAGCAGAAAAGTAATGCCAACCGGTCATCTTTCCAACAGAAACAGAAGGGCCCTGCACCATCATCTGCTAGTGCATCTGCACCTAATAACAAAAGGTGAGTACAATAATCAGAACTTCAGAGCTAAACCTGTTTATTCTCAGGGTAGCGTGGCACAAAGGGGTAGTAAGCCTCCTGCATGCGCCAAGTGTGGTAGGAAGCATTCAGGTATTTGTTGTGAGGGCTCTACTGGTTGTTTCAAGTGTGGTCAGACTGGGCATTTCATGCGAGCGTGTCCAAAGAGCAAGCAGGGAAATGGTAATGGGGAAATAAAGCCCAGTCTTCTTCAGTTGCTCCACTAGACAGAGTTGCACCTAGAGGGGCTACTTCCGGTACTGGTGGAGGAACAAACCACTTATATGCTATCAACAGTGGCCAAGAGCATGAGGATTCACCTGATGTTGTCACTGGTATGATTCAAGTCTTTGACTTTATTGTTTATGCCTTACTAGATCCAGGAGCGAGTTTATCTTTTGTAACTCCATATGTTGCTATGAACTTTGATGTTATTCCCTAGCAACTTAGTGAACCATTCAGTGTCTCTACGCCTGTTGGTGAGTCTATTCTAGCAGAGAGAGTCTATCGTGATTGTCCCATTTGCGTCAATCACAAAAGTACCATGGCTGATTTAATTGAGTTAGACATGGTAAATTTTGATGTCATTCTTGGTATGGACTGGCTTCATGCCTGTTATGCCTCAGTTGATTGTAGAACTCGAGTAGTCAAGTTTCATTTTCCAAATGAGCCAGTCTTAGAGTGGAAAAACAGTTCAGCAATGCCTAAGGGTCGTTTAATTTCGTACCTTAAGGAAATGAAGTTAGTTTCTAAGGGGTGTGTCTATCACTTAGTCTGAATTAATGACTCAAGTGTTGAGGTACCTCCTATTCAGTTAGTTCCAATAGTAAAGGAGTTCCCAGAAGTCTTTCCTGATGATCTTCCCGGAGTCCCTCTTGAGAGAGAGATAGACTTCGGCATAGACCTTCTTCTAGATATTCGTCCTATATCTATTCCGCCATATAGAATTGCACCAGCAAAGTTGAAAGAGTGTAAGGAACAGTTGAAAGATCTATTAGATAAGGGCTTTATTCGACCAAGTGTCTCACCTTGGGGACCTCCAGTCTTATTTGTGAGAAAGAAGGATGGTTCCCTTAGGATGTGTATAAATTATTGTTAGTTGAATAAGGTTACCATCAAGAATAAGTATCTTCTTCCGAGAATTGATGATCTTTTCGATCAGCTTCAGGGTGCTTCCTGTTTCTCAAAAATTGACCTTAGATCAGGCTATCATCAGTTAAAAGTAAGGGAATGTGATATTCCAAAGACAGCTTTCAAAACCAGATATGGTCATTATGAGTTTTTGGTCATGTCTTTTGGTTTGACCAATGCACCAACAGCGTTCATGGATCTTATTAATAAAGTCTTCAGACCTTATTAAGATATGTTTGTTATCGTCTTCATTGATGACATACTAATCTATTCAAGAAATGAAGAAGATCATGCTGGTCATCTCAGAATAGTTCTACAGATTTTGAAAGATAAGGAGTTATATGCTAAATTCTCTAAGTGTGAGTTTTGGCTTGAATATGTGGCATTCTTAGGCCATATTGTGTCTGGAGAGGGGATTGAAGTTGATACTCAAAAAATTAAGGCAGTGCAGAATTGGCATAGACCCACATCTCCAACTGATATTAGGAGTTTCTTGGGTTTGGCTGGCTATTATAAAAGGTTTGTAGAGGGGTTCTCGTCTATTTCATCCCCTTTGACCAATTGACTCAAAAGACAGTTAAGTTTCAATGGTCTGAAGCTTGTGAGAAAAGCTTTCAGGAATTGAAAAAGAGGTTGACTACTGCCCCAGTGTTAACTATACCAGAGGGTACTCAAGGCTTTGTGGTATATTGTGATGCATCTAGAGTTGGTTTGGGTGGTGTATTAATGCAGAATGGTAAAGTTATAGCTTATGCCTTCAGACAGTTGAAAGTTCATGAGAAGAACTACCCAACCCATGACTTAGAGTTGGCTGCTGTGGTATTCGCTTTGAAGATATGACGCCATTACTTGTATGGTGTACATGTTGATGTATTCACTGATCACAAGAGCCTTCAATATGTGTTCACTCAGAAAGAGTTGAATCTCAGACAAATGAGGTGGTTAGAGCTACTCAAGGATTATGACATGAGTATTCTTTATCACATAGGTAAGGCTAATGTTGTTGCTGATGCCTTGAGTAGGTTGTCTATGGGTAGTACCGCCCATGTTGATGAAGAAAAGAGAGAGTTAGCAAAATATGTGCATAGGCTTGCACGCTTAGGAGTCCGACTTATGGATTCCATAGAAGGAAGAATAGTGGTGACGAATGGGGCTGAATCATCACTAGTGTCAGAAGTGAAAGAAAAGCAAGACCAAGATCTCATTTTGCTAGACTTAAAGGCAAATGTTCATAAGCAATGATTATTAGCTTTTGAACAAGGGGGAGATGGTGTATTGAGATATCAAGGTAGATTGTGCATACCTATGGTGGATGGACTCCAAGAGAGGATCATGGAGGAAGCTCATAGCTCCAAATATTCCATTCATCCGGGTACCACAAAGATGTATCGCGATTTGAGAGAAATGTATTGGTAGAATGGCATGAAGATGGGCATTGCAGAGTTTGTTGCTAAGTGTCCAAATTGCCAACAAGTAAAACTAGAGCACCAAAGGCCCGGTGGTTTGGCTCAAAATATAGAACCTTCGGAATGGAAGTGGGAGATGATAAATATGGATTTCATCACAGGCTTGCTAAGGTCTCTCAGACAACATGATTCTATTGTCGACAGAATGACAAAATCAGCCCATTTTTTGCCCGTAAAGACTACCCATTCAACAGAAGATTATGCTAAGCTATATATTCAAGAAGTGGTAAGACTTCATGGAGTTTCGGTCTCCATTATTTCAAACAGAGGTGCGCAATTTACTGCACAGTTTTGGAAGTCATTCCAGAAAGGCTTGAGTTCAAAGGTGAACTTGAGTACTTCTTTTCATCCTCGGACAGATGGGCAAGCAGAACGTACCATTCAGACATTAGAAGATATGTTGAGGGCATGTGTGATTGATTTCAAAGGTAATTGGGATGATCACCTACCTTTAATTGAGTTTGCTTGCAACAACAGTTACCACTCTAGCATCCAAATGGCAGATATGAAGCCCTTTTATGGGAGAAGATGCAGATCTCCTATCAGATGGTTTGAAGTTGGTGAAGCAGGGTTGATAGGACCAAATTTAGTGCATCAAGCTATGGAGAAGGTTAAAGTGATTCAAGAGAGGTTGGAAACGGCAGAGTCATCAGAAATCCTACACTGATGTTAGGAGAAGAGAGTTGGAGTTTGAAGTAGATGATTGGGTGTATCTAAAAGTTTCACCCATGAAGGGTGTTATGAGGTTTGGTAAGAAGGGGAAGCTTAGTCCCTGGTATATCGGACCTTATCGAATATCCAAAAGGATGGGCAATGTAGCTTATGAGTTGGAGCTACCACAAGAGTTAGCTGTGGTTCATCCGGTGTTTCACATCTCTATGTTGAAGAAATGCATGGGAGATCCTTCCTTGATCATACCAACTGAAATGATTGAGATCAAGGATATCTTATCTTATGAGGAGATTCCGATTCAGATTCTAGATTGCCAAGTTCGCAAGTTGAGGACTAAGGAAGTAGCATCAATCAAAGTCCTTTGGAGGAACCAATTTGTTGAGGTAGCTACTTGGGAGGTTGAGGAGGATATGAAGAAGAGATATCCACATCTCTTTGAATCCGAAGAAAGTGCAGAACAAGGTACTATTCTTAGTACTCTTTAAATTATGAGTGAGCATGTTGTTTGTTTGCATTTGCTTGTTGGGTATTTGAACTTGATATTACACCCTTAGCCTAGTAAGAATAATCTCATTCGAGGACGAATGTTCCCAAGGGGGAGATATTGTAACATCTCGCAATTTGAAATAACTAGGAAGAAGCTAATAATTGGAAAGAGTCATTTTTTGAAAGTATAAAGAAATCTGGAAAATTTTAAGTAAGTTAAAGTGAGTTTTTGGTCAACTTCAAACGACCATAACTCCTAGCTCAGGAAGATTTATATGTATTTTCCAGATATGGTTGGAAATTTCTTGGAATGATCTTTCCAACGCCATAGAGTTTGCACGATTCCGAGTTCGTATGAATAAGTTATGCCCTTTGGAAGTTGGGCTGTAGGATTAAAGAAAGTCCAATTCCGGATATGTGAAGGGTAAACTAGTCATTTCCTTACCTAATTGCCTATTTTGTTTTTAGGAATTAATTGGGGGTAAAACAAGACTTTATTTTTTAAAAGAAAAATTAGAATTGACGCTACGGCTTGGAGAGGAGGAGAAAGAAGAGAAAAAAGGAAAGAAATCAAGAAATTGCCAAGAACATTCAAGCTTTGTGAGTGGAATTAGTCGGGGGTGATACCTACAAGGTATGTAAGATCACATAGTGTTGGGTTAGTTCACCCACATGCCAATCTTGTTTCAATTCAGCGAATTTAAATTGTTTGAATGCAAAGAAAGTATGTTCTTGAAGAACATTGTTGAAAATTCATTGAGTTCTTGATGGTTGTATTGTTGAAGTCTCCTTTTGATTTGATTCGTGTTTTCGGGTGGATTTTGGAGTTAAATCTGTTGTATGTTGAGGGTACTATTGATCCTAAATGTTTGGGGAAAGAACCATGGAAGTTAGGAGGGTTTAGAGATGAAAAACGGAGAAGAAAAATCGTCAAAAACCTGGGGAAGGGGGTGGAGCGTCGCGCCAACCAGCACGCCCCAAAAGGGGCTCTGAAGTTCACCCCTTGGGGCGACGCGCCAGCCAGCAGGCCCCAATAGCTTCTCTAACATTTGAGGGCTGGTGCCCCGCGCCTCTTAGGGCGCCAGGGACGCCAGTTCTCCCCATTCTTCCCCCACCTTTTCGTACTAGTTCCTAAGTGATGTACCTATGTTTCCTAGCTGATTCTAACACTCTAAGGTACATCTAAACATCATGAAATCATCCATAAACATGAGATCATGAACCTTGAATCCATAATCCAATTCGAGGAAAGTTAAGATCAAAGTCATAGAAGCTAAGAGTCAAAGTCTAGAAGTTAAGAAGCAAGTCAAAGAAAAGTTTCTTAATATTTTGAAGAGTCTTTATCAAACGTTTTACCTTCTTTTTAAGGCTCAAGTTTTAAGTTAAGCAAAGAGTAAACTTGAAGTTCTTTTCTTCAAAAGTATTTGGGGACTAAGTATTCCTAAAGAGATTTAAAGTGTTTTAACATTTAAATAAGAACGAAAACTGAGATTTCCAAAGAGCCTTCGGGCTAGTTTTCACAACAACTAATCTCTTTCTAAATGAAGAAAGAGGGGAAAGTTTGATTTCCAAGATAGCCTTTGAGCTAAGTTTTTGAGCACTAATCTCAAATCATAGAAGAAGTATGTTTTTAAAACATAAGAGCCAGTATATTTTGGGAATAGTATTGAGCTCCAAATTGGGGACGAGCATGAATTTAGATAACTCACGTCACCATAGAACCATGTAGCCACCATGGGTAGAAAAGGGTCATACTTTTTAGAAGAATCCTTTTCGCAATAGACTAGTGGATCCATTAGGCAGTTCAGGTTCTATACCTTTGGTCGGGTATAGGATGCGCTAGCAGCGTGAGGTAGATCTATATATCATCATTATAGCTCTTATGTGATGGTTGTCAGTTAGAGAAACTTCCACATAAGTTATTGTATTTTTATATACATCAGTTTATTGTATTTTTACATACATTTCAGAGTTGTGTTGTATCTTTGTGCATACACTGAGTTGACATCATATTTTTAAACAACTTTTCTTTATATTGAACTTGTTTAAACTGTTTTATATTGAAATGAGTTCAGTTAAGTATTCATGAGTTGAGATGTTTCTTTCAGATTCTCTTTCCAGCCTATGTTGTTTTGGCATTCCAACTCACATACTCGTACATTCAATGTAATGATGCCAGTTAACCTACATCTTATTATGATGCAGACACAGGTAACTAGGATCGGCATTCCAGCGCACCGTTGATCCAGTGAGCAATTTAGAGTCTGTCGGTGAGTCTTCTTGCATTCCGGCGGTTCTATTTTCATTTCTTTGTAGTTAGTTCATTAGGATGTTGTGGGGTTTGTCCCAACATCCATCTTAGTTGTTTTAGAGGCTTCATAGACAGTCAGATGTTAGTCCTTTGAGTCTTTTCATTATCATTTCTTATTGTTAAGACTTGGGTTGCCACTTTTGGACAAGTTGAATGTTTAATCTTTAAAAAATTCTCAGTTATTTTACTATTCAGTTCAGTTAAGTTCATTGATCATTATATATATGAATATTGTCTTCCACTGAGTTAAGTAAGCCAGGCCAAGGGTTTGCTTTGGGCCATCAATGGCTTTTGAGTGCCAGTCCCACCCAGTGTATAGGCTCGGGGCGTGACACTTACTCAAGCATAAATAAGCTTTAAAAACATAAATTCAACTCGAATGTCTGAAAATACTCATTTGCAATAATAATAATAATTTGCTAAACAATCTTTAAAGAAAAGAAAGTACTGAGGAACTCTTCAATTCTAACTATCTATGAAGCCTCTATAGTTCAACATGGATATTGAGACAAGACCCACAACATCCTAAAAGGACTAAAATGAAAGGAAAAGGGGGAATCCTCCGGAATGTAAGGAGACTCACTAAAGCTAATTAAAATGTCAAATTATCTCAACGAAGCGCCTGTTGATGACCCTGAGCACATGTATCCGCATCATAAAAGATGCAGGTCGAATGACATCAGTACATTTGAATGTACAGGTATGTAATATAGCCGAGGCGAAATAACTGAAAAAAAGGATTGCAATAGGTATAACATAAACTCAATTGAATGTAAAGAATTAAAGAAATGAAACCATTTAACTTCACAAAATACATTCTCATCCTCTGAACTTTAACATAAGAAGTGATATATGAAAGTACATTTTAACTCTATTGGGAGATTTCCTAACCAACACACATCACTATGAGCTAAGTGATGATACACCGTCTTGTCCACGATGTCAGAACTGTCCTATATCGTGTCGGGATATAGAACACCTCAACTAAGTGGATCCACTGAGCTCTTCTCGAAGCCACTAGCTAATGATTCATCTAAAAAGTATGATATTGTCTCCATGTTAGCAAGACATGGTTTATGGGGACTGTGAGTTGTCTGAAATCTCCCTCATATCGGTGCTCATTATTACTCCTAATAATGTTTACTTTTCCTCAAATTTATAAAAAACATTTCTCTTGCTCTGGTTTGGGATAATTGCTCAAACTATCCTCTTAAAAAGAGGTAATTGCTCTGAACTGTCTATGAAACTTATTGTTCATTTAGAAAACAAGGTTTCTCTTTACTTAATTAAAAATACATTTTAGGTTGAGATAATTACTCAAAAAGGAGCCTGTTTAAGGGGTAACTACTCTGTACTTAATCTTTCTGAAAACATTTTTAACTTTTCTCAAAAAGTCTATCTCTTTTTCTTCATGTAAAAATGAAACATTCTGGAAATACTTAGTTCCCTTATACTCTTTCTCAAACTGTTCTTTACTTCCTCAAAACTCAGATTAAACAATAATGTTTTGTTTAAAAGATTCTCAATAAAAATTCACTGAATACTCAAAAAAGGGTTCATGTTGAGAAATAGTCCTGAACAATCAACTCAATAATCACAATTCACATTGTATGACAATTTAATGATTTGGAATAGGAATTCAATAATCAACAACTCAAGAATTCAGACTTCAATATCAAGTCATCTCAATAATACTAAAATCTAAGATAGAACCCTAGATTAACTCTTTTACTGATTTGAAAGTAGATGTAGGACCTGAAGACGAACTAGTCCAACATTATGATAGCCTTACATACTTGGAAGTACAAAGTTCTTTGGTGAAATCAAAGAAACTTGAAGAACGCTTGAACCCTAGCTTTTCTCCTCTTGGAACCTTGCTCTAATATCTTGACGTGATAATGAACGTAAAAGAATTGATTAACACTTTCTAAGCCTTTAATTTGGTGTGAAGTGAAGCAATTTAGGCGTAGGATAAGGGTTAAAATGACGAAGTGTAAGTACCAAACGCATAGAGGAAAGACCAAAATGACCCCAACTTTTAAAACTAAAAGGGTGCCCAAAATGGAACTGGCCGTTTAATAATTCATGGGTCGTTTAATGCTTCACCGACCATTTAATGCTTCACGGCCCATCTAGTGGGTCGGTCAAGTTTCACCTGCTCGACAAGGCTTCACTAAAACGGGCATAACGTTTTACTCTGAACTTTAAATGAGGCAAAATTGGTGTCATTGGAATAATGACTCAAAGACCTTTAATTTGATAGGTCATGGGCTACCTAGTTAATTTTGTGCTGCGAGATATGATCATTCGAAGTTGACCCAAAACTCAAAATCTGATGGGTGACTTGTACGGACCACTAAACGGACCATACAAGTTACCACTGGCTGTTTAGTGGCTCGTGTAGGTGACCTTCACCTTGGCTGCCTTGGGCAGTCCTTCATGATGCCCAAGACGGGCTGTGGTCCCCTAAACAGGACGTCTAAGGTCTCGTGAAGGGTCCATGGTTCATTTTGGGTTCATGGACTTGCCTGTTTTCCCTTTTTTAGCCATTTCTCGAAGTCCGAGGTGTTACAATATCTCCCTCTTGGAAACATTCGTCCTCGAATGAGGTCAAACTAAGCATGAAGGGGGCAGGAAAGTGTCTAACAACCCACACAAAGCACAAAACATGCAAATAGCATAAACTTCAACATATTAACATTCTAGAGTACTTTACAAAGAGTTAGTACCTTGGTCTTGATTTGATTCAGAGGAAAAGGGGTGAGAATATCTCTTCTTCATATCCTCCTCGGTCCCAATTAGCTTCTTCAACAAATTGGTTCCTCCATAAGAATTTGACTGATGCAACCTCTTTAGTTCTCAACTTGCAAACCTGACGATCAAGGATCTGAACTTGAATCTCTTCCTAGAACAGTTTGTCCTTGACTCCAATACTCTCAGTAGGCACAATAAGTGCAGGATCACCTAAGCACTTCTTTAGCATAGAAATATGAAGGCATAATAAGTGCAGGATCACCTAAGCACTTCTTTAGTATAGAAATATGAAACACTGAATGCAGTGCTGCTAACTCAGATGGTAACTCCAACTCATAAGCTACATTACCAACCCTCTTGGATATCCTGTAAGGAACAATGTATCGTGAACGGATCTTTCCTTTCTCACCAAACCTCATAACACCCTTCATGGGTGAAACTTAAAGATATACCCAATCATCAACCTCAAACTCTAAATCTCTTCTTCTAACATCAGTATAGTATTTCTGACAACTCTGAACCAAATTTGGTCCTATCAACTCCTCTTCGCCAACCTCAAACCACCCAATAAGATTTACACTCCTGCCCATATAGAGCCTCACACGGAACCATCTGAATGCTGGAATGGTAGCTATTATTATATACAAACTCAATGAGAGGCAAGTGGTCATCCTAACACTACGAAAAATTTGCAAAAGAGACGGACAAAAGCATCACAGTCCGTTGCCTTTTTGGCCAAAAGTGACGGAAATGCGACGCAATTATGTTCGTCCCGTTTTGGCTCGACGCTTTTCCAAAAGCGACGGACCACGTCGCATTTTTGAATATATTTTTTTTACAAAAGCGACGGACTCCGTCACTATATTTTAATTTTTTTAATCTTTTTTCTAAAAGGCGACGCAATCCGTCGGTTTTAAAGAAATTCGATTTTTGAAAATCCCAGAAAAACGATAGACAAAAGGACTTGTCCATTACTATTCTGGAAATTATTTTTATGCAAATCCAAAAAAGCGACGGACAAAAGGACCCTGTCGTCGCTTTTCTGGGTTTTTCAAAAGAATTAAAACCCAGAAAAACAACGGACAAAACCATCCTATCCGTCGGTTTTTCTGCAATTTTTTGGACAGCAGAAACTGCCCACCTGCAATTCAATTCAATTCAATTGATCTATACTATTCAGCTCAATCAAACACACAATTATAAACAATCTACACAAATCATAAAACAAGAAACTTAAAATAACATTCGCAAGTATCTAAATCAAAATTTAAAAACTTATAAAGTCTTTCAAAATTTGTTTCAAAATTACAAAAAATTCATAAAAGTTCACCGATGTAAACTAGGGAGTGGGTCCTACACAATCATCCTCACTATCAGTACTGTAGTCGTCGCTTTCCTCGGGAGCCGAAGTAGTAGTTCCATGAGCGAGGTTCATCACTTGTTTTTGGATTTGATGAACGGTCTTGCTCATGCTTTCTTGTTCAACTACTCTTCTCCGCTCTGACTCTGCCAGTACCGCTATAAGTTTAGCTATTTGATCGTACATAGCAGCAATTTGAACACCGTCAAGTGCCTCGGCTTGACTTGACGATCCAATTCCTTCTAAGCCTGACTGGAGTTGTCTTACATTGTTTCGATAGCCTAGACCATAGACTGTACCCTTGTGTGTCCCCCCTACCACTTTTTCTTTCCAGATTTGGGTGGAAAGTTCAGGTGTCATTTCGATCGAACTATCTAGATTCTCAGCGACGTAATGCTGAAACTCATTCTGCATATTAAATATAAAAATTGACATCAATATATATACATATCATAAATATATTCATGATTAATATATATTATTCATATTAAATAACTTACAAAAGTTTGTTCGACTCTTTCCTCCACCCACACATCCGGATCCGACTCATTTTCTTTCTTCTTGACACGAGTCTTCTTGAAAACCTCCGGTGCAATGGGAGTGCGTCCCAACTCTTTTTCCTATAAATAAAAAACTGAAATTTATAACGATATATATGAATCAACTAATTATTTATTTAAAAGTTTGAATTAGAACTAATTACCATCTTTCTTGCAATTGTTCCAACAGACTTTGCACCTCCGGTGTGCAACGAGCCACCCTTAAGACTGCCTCTAGCCTTTTTGGCTTGGTCTGATATTGCCTTAAACTTGTCTGTGTTCCAATACCGACCCAGATCATCAAAAATATGCGGCAACATCCAATTCGGACGTTCAGCACTATCCCAAACTTTCTTTAGCCAGGCAGACAGTCTGGCGGATGCCTTCCTCTCAAATGTGGTCGAAAGGACATGATTGTGCCTCAGCTCCCAAGTACACACAGTCTGAATAAAAAAAATTGAATAACGTTAATTAGATTAATAGTAAAAAAGTAAAGTACACTAAACTTAACTAAAAATATATATACCTTAAAGTTATTAAACATCGCTTGGCGTATACTGTTTGGGATCTCACCCCAAAAGTGATAAGTCTGTGTATAGAGTCTCCTAACACAGTCTTTTAAAGCCCGGACAACATCCTTTGCCGGATGCCACCTGCAAAAAACATAATAAATATGTTAGTTCATGAATAATATATTAAAGTATAAGAAATAAATAAAATAAACTAACAAATATATAACAAAAGAAATTTACGATGATCCATCCAGCACAATCATGACTCTACCAAGTCTGTGCTTCTGGCCAGGAACTAGAGGAAGCATCTCATCTGGAGTAGCACTAGGTGTAGCTGTAGATGAGGGCAATACATCAGGATGCACATAACGCTGAGTCAATGGAGGCATACCGGCCATAGCATCTGACTACTCGCTACTAGAATCTCTAATCCTCATGGTAGATAACTAAGGAGATGCACCTGTGGGAGATGGAGTACCCGCCGATAAGGGTCGTCCTCGATGAATAGCATGTAAAGCTAGGTCCTCGTAGTGTACTGAAGGCATTGCCTGTGAAGTAGAAGAAGTACCTACTGGTCGACGGTAATTAGGATAATATTGCCGAGGATCCACCGTACCAAACGAAACAACAAGTATATGAGTATCATGGTTGATGCGCTCTGGCACAGAAGAAATAGATCCTGCTATATCCTCAGGATCATGGGTCTCCTAGACTTCTTCTTTTTAGCTTGTTTAGTCTGGCTAACTCCAAAATGCTCGCGATGTCTAGCACTGTCACCGCCTGATGATATCTGTATGCAAATTTACTATATAATATATATAAAAATCATAAATTCAATAAAATTAGCAAAATACACTTACATAAATACACTAGCTAGCTTTCATTCTAAACTATTCCTCCTCGATTGTTTCAATTCCATCATTCTCCCATTCTTCCTCCTCAGTGTTTCATTTTCATTATCGTCCCATTCTTTGTCATCAAATGATTCATTTTCCTCATTCTCTGATATTTCTTCCTCAACATTCAGTATCTCATCATCATATACTTTTTCTAATATGTGTTGAGGATGTTGTAGTGTGGTTTCCAATTCAACATCAACTTGTTGTTGAACAATTGCAACATCATTTTGATACGCCACATCTAAGACATTGTCAATTTCAATTCTTCCCACAAGCTTACATTTTATAACAACCCACCAATCAGCTTTGTCTCTATGCAATGGATATGAAACGTAATACACTTGTTTAGCTTTTTGTGCAATAATAAAAGGATCATAACTTCTGTATTTCCTGGTGTGCTTAACTTCAATTATATTAATGTTGATGGTCCACCTTTGTGCCTCTATGTGATGGGTCAAACCACTCACACTGAAACATACAATCTTCTTCTTATGCCAACCTGAATACCTCACTTCAATAATCTCTTGAATGACACCATAATATTCAATAGTTTGACCAGTACCATCAACATCACCTTGTATGTAGACACCGCTATTATTTGTTTTCTTATTCCTAGAAACTTCTTCAGTTTGAAACTTAAAACCATTGACACAATACTTATTCATTGTCAGTATTTGAGATTCAGGTCCAAATGCTACTTCCTTCACTAATTGCAAATGTTGGACACTTGAGTATTCATCGTAAACCTACATGATTGTTATTTCAAGTAATACAATTTAGTATAACATGAATATATTATTAAATACTTAGTGATTGCACACTTACATAGTTCCTCAGCCATTTGGAAAATTCTGTATAGATGGCTTCATTACCCCATGTGTTTACGAACAAGCTGATCATTTTACATTCAAGTATTTCGTTAGTTAATGATCACTTATTAATATGTAATTTAATAACATATTTTTAACACGTACTTGACATATGGTTGAATCTCTGGACAATTAAGCAAAATATGTATCACATCTGATTGCATTTCCATATCAGTGAAGCCTCACTTTCCACGCTTTTTAGATCGTCGACCATTTTGATTAAAAATTGATGTCGGTGGAAATAAAGGATCAATATCGCCTTCATCATTGCGATCGGGCCTATTTCTCCTACATGACACATCATCACCAAAGTAAAAAGAATAAAAATCACCAGTTTCTCTCCCAATATGACCTTGAACAAATGATCCTTCGATCCTTCCCCGTTGCTTAATCGTTTGCTTCGAACTACCAATTTTTCTGCATG
>NW_006239176.1:6295-6425 GCF_000226075.1 Solanum tuberosum | reverse complement strand
ATTTTACTTCCAATACGACAATTCCCAAAATATGCTTTGTTTGGTCCAATTAGGTTCAACACCATATCCAGGAAGTTTAAAAGGTGAAGCTTCTGTAACTTTAGGTAATTGAGAAACTCTCTCCCAAATC
>NW_006239176.1:5213-5361 GCF_000226075.1 Solanum tuberosum | reverse complement strand
TTATTTTTCCTAAATGCATTTTTCATGTTTTTAAACTCATGGTCCATTGGCAAGAATTGGCGATGACAATCAAACCATGTATTTTTTCTACCATGCTTTAAAGTGAATGCCTTACTATTTTCCATGCAATACGGACATGCTAGCTTTC
>NW_006239176.1:0-2071 GCF_000226075.1 Solanum tuberosum | reverse complement strand
CAAGTTCAAGTTCTAATTTCAAGTTCAAGTCTAAGTTCATCTTCAAAATATGGTTTGTTTCACTACACCATTTTAGTCCTACGACCACACTAAATCTGGACAACGCTTGTAAAGTGTTGCCTAAAATACTTTTGGGGATACTTTTAAAGCGTAGCCCAAGTTTTTAACTTTTAGCTTCGATAATATTAGCAACTCTTCTAAAGTGTACTATTTAATGGTATAAGCTACACTTTATAAGTGTTGTTATAATTGGCAACAACTATTTATATAAATGGCCACACTTTTAAAATGTCCTATTTTTATAATTGTAAAAGCAACACATTACAAATGTGGCCTTAGTGTTTTCACTAAAATATTATATTACCTCCAACATTTTAACATTAAAACTTGTTCTCCCTCCAATTTTTATTGGGCAAAAATAATAAAACATTAAAGGTTATTTTCAGCTAAAGAAAAATAACTATTTCCCTAAAACTTCAGCTGAAGTTTCCATTTCCCTCAAACTAAAGTGAAGAACGCGATTTTCAGCTGAGAAACTGAAGAAATTGGCTTTTCTCTCAAGAAGAACTGAAGAACATGTACAATTTCCCTCACAAATTTTTGTCAAACTTCAGCTGAAGAACCCGACTTTCAGCTAAAGAACTGAAGAACAATACACTTTCTCTCAAGAAGAACCGAAGAACACCATTTTCATCTAACAAATTCCTTGTTGAAGATTGAAGAGCTGAAGAACACGATTTCCTCACAGATTCCTTGTTGAAAATTGAACAAGAAAGTTAAAATGGTTGAAGGTTTCTAACAACCTCAAAATAAATCAAAGAAATAGAAATATTGTGTTACCTCCAAATACTCAGAGGCTCCAGCAGGTTCCCATTCTGCTAAACCGCCATTTTTACTCTAAGATTTTATTTAAAATGGATCTTATTATAACTTTAAGATAGAAGTTTCTCTTGAATTTTTCGCAAAAGTAGAAAACAACTTCAGATTAAATGATTTATGACCCTGACTTGTAGCATTAACTTGAGACCTGTCTGGAACTTGTTGTTTATTTTGAATGTGATGCTGAGGGAGGCTAGTAGGGGCTCTATGGTCTAGACTATGGTCAATGTGAGTGTTCTCATGCCCAACATGCTGTCAGTGGTTGACTTATTATTAATTTGTGTCTTCATTGTATCCTTATTTATTGAATTCTGATTTTCAGCTCCTTCTTGATTGTTTGGTTGATCCTGCATAGAAAGATCAATGAAATTATTAGAAGTAGGGAGTGCAAAATTAGTAGTCATACTTGTGTGATGAGTCTGTTGCTGCTGCAATGTTTCCTTAGGAGATTTTGGTCTGTCCATGCTATGTTGAACTGGCCTGTAAGCTTTCCTCTTTTGAGTCTGCCATTCTTCATTAGCTGGCTTATTGTTATTTCCTTTTTTTTTGTGCTGCTGGTATTGTGAACTGGTGTTTCCATCCTCTCTATTTGTGTATTGCATTTGCAGGTTTCTGGAATCTTGTTTGCCTTGTTCCCCTTTGTTTTTGTTCTTCCTATCAGCCTCCAACTCTTTTCTTTTTTTAAATTCCTCGTCTCTTTGCTTAATATCAAAGTGTGAATGTGAGAGCTAGTCTCTTGAGCTCTTTCTTGATTAATGAAATGGGCAGCTCCCAGTTCCTGCCCAATACAAACATGTAACAAGTGTCCTTTGTGTTTACAATACTTGCAGTAATCTAGAATTCACGTGCAGATAAATGTTCTATATGATTTGCATATATATATATATTGATTTGGATTGGTTGGCTTACAGTGAATACTCTCCAATTATGCACTTCCACATTTATTTCACTAACTTATAATTATTTTGAATGTGCAGGAAAATGCCGATAATTGAATTTGAATTGCTTGTGGCCAAAAGTAAACTCGGTCTATTGTAGTGAACGATGAAGAGTTTTTGTACTATTGTCATATACGTTTGAATGCATTTGATTTTTTGGAAATTATTGATAGTAGAGATGTTTAAGCAATCACTTTCTAAGTATTGGTTGTACAAGCACTACAACATTTTAGGCCTACGGCCACCCCGGTAAA
>NW_006239175.1:966600-966758 GCF_000226075.1 Solanum tuberosum | reverse complement strand
CTATGGTATGATAGATAATTGAATTATCTTTCCAACGCCGCCAAGTTTTCTAAAATCCGACCTCCAAGTGAAAAGTTATGCTCATTTTAGTGAAACCCTGTCAGGCAGACTCGATCGACAACTCCAATCGACGGACCGTCGATTGACCTACGGCCCGT
>NW_006239175.1:964122-965635 GCF_000226075.1 Solanum tuberosum | reverse complement strand
AGGTTCTCAGCATCCATATCACGCTTAGATTGATTCTTGATCTTCAGTTCAGCAGCATTAGTGGTGAGTCCTCATTCTTCGAGGACTAGTGACATGTTTATCTTTATCGCTTTTAGTCTTTAGTTTCAGTTTTTTTCTAGACCTAGTTGGGGCATGTCCCAACATTTCTAGTCAATTTAGAGGCTTATTTCAGACATAGATAGATTCAGCTTAGTATTGAGTTAATATCTTCCTTGTATTAAAGTCATCAGTTTTCATTTATCTCAATTATAGTATATGGCTATTCCCCATCTTTTCATCTTATTTATGATTTAGCTTCCGCATAGTTTCTATTATTCAGATTTTATTAGTATGCTCATGATCATGCCAGTAGGGTTAGCTTGGGATCACTTGTGGTCCTAGTTCCCCGTGTCCGCGTCTCGGGGGTAGCTCGGGGCGTGACAAACTTGATATCAGAGCACTAGGTTTAAGTGTCCTGGGATGTCTAAAAAGCCGCACTAAGTAGAGTCCTTTTCATGGGTGTGAAGTGCACCACATCTAATGAGAGGGAGGCTATGAAGTGTTTTAGGAAAACTTCACTTTCTTGATATTCTTATCGTGCGTAAGGTATGATCTAATTCTATTCTAACTCGGCGTTCTACATTTCAGCAAGCATGCCTCCCCGTAGAGCTAACACTAGGAATGCGAATGCCAGGAATGCTAACACAGTTCCTCTAGTCCCATATCAGGGAGTTTCGAATGCAGAGTTTTAAAACACTATTCAACCTTTCGCTCAAAGTATGAATAATCAGAACAAACAGCAGGTTGAGGGAGATAAGCTTAGGGAAATTGCTAAGGTAACCAAGAAAGCTAGAACAGGGAACTATGAGTACTCTCAGCAGAAATCGGGTGGTGGAAATCACTCACAGTTTCGACAAGATCAGAATAGTAGGGCACCAGGCTCTAAGTCTTAGGAAAGTGTTTCAGGAAATAGGACCTACCCAACTTGTCCAAAGTGTGGTAAGAACCATCCAGGCAAGTGTCTTGCAGGCAGGGAAGAATGTTTTGGGTGTGGCTAGTCTGGTCATAGGGTGAAGAATTGCCATTCTACCAGGAAGGGGCAAGAAGGTAACAATACTAGGGCTCAGTCTATAGCTCCAACAGTACCGAAAGGTCACCCAACTCAACAAGGTAACTCTTCTGGTACAGGTGGCAGACAGCGCCAAAATAGGCTTTATGCTCTTCAGGCTCACCAGGACCAGGAAGATTCTCCTGATGTGATCACTGGTATGTTTCGAGGCCTCCTTTAGATGTTTTGTAGTGTTAAGATCCAAGGGCTACTCTTACCTTTGTAACTATCTTTATAGCAGTAATCTTATGAGTTAGTCTAGAACCTCTTTCAGAACCCTTCTCAGTCTCTATCCCAGTTGGTGACCTAGTTATAGCTAGACGGGTATACAGAAACTGCCCTATCTCAGTCTCTCAGAAAGTCACCTCAGCAAATCTTGTAGAGTTAGAAATGGTAGACTTCGAT
>NW_006239175.1:962570-962686 GCF_000226075.1 Solanum tuberosum | reverse complement strand
CAATCTACGGACCGTAGATTGACCTACGGCCCGTAGGTCCAATCCGTCGATCACTCCAACATCAGTTAATTCAGGGGTCTTTTGGTCTTTTCCTATTTCGTTTAACCCCTAAGATA
>NW_006239175.1:962100-962167 GCF_000226075.1 Solanum tuberosum | reverse complement strand
AGACCGTAGGTCAGACCACAGCCCGTGCTAGTGGTTCGTGGTTCACCACTGCAACCCCTCCCCAGCC
>NW_006239175.1:923604-962046 GCF_000226075.1 Solanum tuberosum | reverse complement strand
GGTTCGTAGGTCTGACCGTAGATGAGGGTCAACAGTCAGTTAGATGAAATTTATTGATTGGTCAACTTCAGATGGTCATAACTTTTATCACAAAAGGAATTGTGTGTCCCATTACCTATGGTATGATAGATAATTGTATTATCTTTCCAACGCCACCGAGTTTTCTAAATTCCGACCTCCGAGTAAAAAGTTATGCTCGTTTTAGTGAAGCCCTGTCGGGCAGACTCGACTTACGGACCCAATCGACGGTCCGTCGATTGATTGACGGCCCGTCAGTCCAAATCGTCGATCACTCCGACAGCAGTTAATTCAGGGGTCTTTTGGTCTTTTCCTATTTCGTTTAACCCCTAAGATACGTCGTTTTGACCCTAAATCATGAGGTTTTAATCAGTTTAAGCGTAGAAACATAACTAGAACTTACCTAAGTCAAATCATTAATCAAAACTTAGAAAATTAGAAGCAAGAGAGGAGAAAAAGGTCAAGAACCCTAGTTCAAGAACGCAGCAAGTTTCCTTCAGTTCTAACCCTGAAATCGAAAGATTTCTCCGTGGAATTCGTCACCAGGTATGTGGGATTTCACTAGTGGGTTCCTTTCGCCCATTAGATCCCTAGAATTCAGTCAGATTCTTGATTCCATGATTATGAACAGACCTAGGGTTTCTAGAATTACAGCAGATCATCATGAATTTGTTATTAACATGTTCCAAATCAGATTATCATGTTATTTCTCAGTTTATTGCATGAATTTCAGAACCCTAGCTATGTATTTCTTTAGTTCTTGAATTACACATGCTAGGTCAGATATTTCAGTTATTCAGTTATACATGCCTCAGTTATTAATGCATCATTATCAGATTAATTGTTGCATTCTCAGTTTGCATGTTCAGTTTCGAGCTATCCAGTATTTACAGAAATTCAGTCATAACCAGTTAACTACTTAATTCATTGGGAGTAGCATAATACCGAGTTGGACTAGGGTTTCAGCGTACCCATATAGTCCCAGAACTACGAGCCACGTAGGTGTAAGTCCCCTCTGTGGGCAACATCAGTTTAGTGATCACGCCAGCATGCCTCTACACCTTTGGCCGGGTGTATTGGGTCCTCTCGATGGGGCGTATACATCGGACTCCACATTTAGCTCATGTGGTTTTATGTCGGTTATTAGTAGCTCCCACAGTTCAGTCAGACTCTATTGCATTGACCATATTTCAGTACAGTCAGTATTCAGTCTCAGCATGTTATAAATTTGGTCATTGCATCAGTTAGCTCAGTATTCAGTATTTTTCAGTATCTATATCATGTTCAGATTATTTCATTGCTTTATTGCTTTGTTCAGTTATATGTTATTTCAGCTTTGCTCTATCCTGCATGCTCAGTACCTTTCAAGTACTGACGCATACGTGCGCTACATCTTCTCGTGATGTAGGTTCAGGTTCTCAATATCCAGATCACTCTTAGATTGATTCCCGATCTTCAGTTCAGCAGCATCAGTGGTGAGTCCTCATTCTTCGAGGACTAGTGACATGTTTATCTTTATCGCTTTTAGTCTTCAGTTTCAGTTTTGCTAGATGTAGTTGGGCATGTCCCAACATTTCTAGTCAGTTTAGAGGCTTATTTCAGACATAGTTAGATTCAGCTTAGTGTTGAGTTAATATCTTCTTTGTATTAAACTCATCAGTTTTCATTTATCTCAGTTATAGTATATGGGTATTCCCCATCTTTTCATCTTATTTATGATTTAGCTTCCGCATAGTTTCTACTATTCATATTTTATTTAGTATGCTCATGATCATGCCAGCAGGGTTAGCTTGGGATCACTTGTGGTCCTAGGTCCCGTGTCCGCGTCTCGGGGGTAGCTCGGGGCGTGACATATGTGGTTTGTGTGCATGGGGTTTCGAATAAATTTTGAGGGTCATTTCGATGTTTGAGAGTTGGCTGAGTTTTGCTAGTGCCTGAGTTTTATGACTTGCGCTTGTGCGATATGCCTCTCGCTTAAGCGAGATTCGCTTAAGCGAAGGTCTGATCGCTTAAGCGAAGGCCAGGATTTTGTGAAGAGTTCACTTAAGCGAACCAGGGCTCTCTTTAGCGATGGTCCCTTAAGCGAAGACTGGTTCGCAAAAGTGAAACCCACGTTGTTGTTGATTGTTGCTCCCTTTTGGTAGACTTTGCATTGTTTATTTGTGCCTGGCTATATTTTCTCCTTTTTATTTGAGATTTTTGCATTCTGAGCCGAGAGTCTTTGGAAAATAGTCTCTCTACCTTCATAAAAAAATGGCAAGGTTTATGTATATTTTACGCTTTTCAGATCACCTCACTCGTGAAATTTCACGAAATATGTTAGTATTATTGTTAGTGGCAACATGCCATACAATGGACTGAGAATTCATTCTGTGCGAGGTAAGTAAATAGCAGAAAAATAATTATAATTTGGAAAAAAAATTGTTAACCCAAGATCGTTAACTAAGATCAAAAGATTCAACTAAGGAAAAGGAAGCTAGAAAGAAGGATGAGAATTTTGGTAGAGAATTTTATTATGGAAGAAGATTGTTGAGATAGTACAAATGACTAATGTCATTCCTATTTATACTTGTATGGGGATGACTCTACACATTACAAGATCTAGACTATTCTATAACTTACTACAAATATCTAACTCTAGAATATCTACATATTTCTTACATAAATCTACAAGAAAATTCTAGTAACTTTATCTTCTACTCTAGAATATCTAGATATTTATTTAAAATGATTATGTAGGATTAAATACTTTAATACATATCAGGATCTTGAACACAATATCTTACATAGAGATCGTTAGGGGCACGTACCTGATGCAGAAGACATCATCACAGAGAAAAGCGAAAGCGTTAGTCGTAAATTAGTTTCTATCTCCTTGCCCTAGTCTAACGTTACCACAACCGTCAGCGATGGAATTAATGTAGAGAATATGTGGTAACCCTAATGGTGGTGGGAGGACCAATCTATAGAGGTTATGACATAATTCAGTACGTCCATCAAGTAACCAATGTACGGACGAGATCTATTCCTTATTAAATATTATTTATGGTATTACTTGGGTTACAAGTAAACTTGGGCCATAAGTAAGAAATAATTAATAATAATTCTTACATTCTCCCACTTGGCCCAATGACCATATAACATTAATATTTCATAAACATTAGTTGCGCGTATAAGTAAATCTCTTCTATAATGTCCATCATACATACCACAATATAACAAACTACTAATGTGAGTTATGGCGGTTGTACATAAATCTTAAGCTACATACTTCCTTCCATATACTGCTACATTAGAAACTTATCATACTAGGTTCATAACCTATAAAAATATATAAAATTATGGTCCACAATAATGTCTCATAGAGACTTACCTTGTAATATCTCAAAACAATAATGTGTACACCATTATGAGAAACAAGAAATTCATTAATGTATATCAGAAACACATAATTGAGCTCAGAGTGTAAAAACATCATAAATGTATCAATCATAAGTACAACCAAGACTCATTCTTTGAACATATTCTTTCAATGTCTTTGGTTGTAAGCCCTTTGTTAACGGATCTGCAATCATGAGATCAGTTCTAATATTCTCAAGTAACACTCTTTGTTTCTGATCTTCTTCCTTGACAGTAAAGTACTTTAATTTCATATGTTTTGCACATTTGGAGTACTTATCGTTCTTGGAGAAGAATACTGTTGCAGTATTATCACAATAAATTTTCAGTGGCTTGGTAATGGTGTCGACAACCCCAAGTCCTAAAATAAAGTTCCGCAGCCATAATGCATGAATTGTGGCTTCATAACATGCCACAAATTTTCTTTGCAGTTTTTCAATGATTAATTCCAGGACTACTTTGATATCTTTCTAGTATTCCGATCATAAAACTAATATCCAATCTTGTGCAACTTTGAACATACATCAAACTTTCAAAAATAAAAGATAAGGAATTGTTTACATTTCTTTTCGTTCTATATCATTCTTTGGGCATTGCATGAGATTAAATTTGTCCCTTTTTTTGAATAGGAACTATTCCTTCTAAACAATTGTTCATGTTAAATCTCTCTAGAACTCTTTCGATATAGCCTTTTTGAGACAGTTCCAATAATCCTTGTGATCTATCACAGAATATTTATATCCCTATCACATAGGATGCCTCACCCATATCTTTCATTTCAAAGTTCATAGAGAGAAAGTCTTTCGTCTCACGCAATATGCCTAAATCATTAGCAGCAAGTAAAATGTCATCAACATACAGGACTAAAAATATAAACTTACTCCCACTAATCTTTTGGTATATACACCGATCAACGGTAATCTCCTTAAATCCAAAAGATGTTATGGTATCATTAAACTTTATATACCATTGTCGTGAGGCTTGTTTGAGTCCATGTATTGACTTCTTTAGCTTACACACTATTTGATCTTTTTCTTTAATTTCGAAACCCTCTGGTTGGTCCGTATAAACATCTTCCTCGAGGTCTCCATTAAGAAAGACAGTTTTCACATCCATTTGATGTAACTCTAAATCATAATGAGCTATCAAAGCCAAAACAATTCTTAATGAGTCTTTCTTTGAGACCGGTGAAAAGGTCTCTTTATAATCAATGTCTTATTTTTGAGTGTATCCCTTGGTAACAAGTCTGACTTTATATCGTTCAATATTACCATTTGAATCGTGTTTGTTCTTGTAGACCCATCTACACCCGATTCTTTTAGAACTTTCTGGTAATTGAACAAGATCCCAGACTTTTTTGTATTCCATAGATTTTAACTCTTCATTCATGGCATCAATCCATTTATCAGACTCAGTGCTTTCTATGGCTTGTGAAAATAAAATTGGATCTTTATTAATTCTAATGTCAAAATCTGACTCTTGCAAATAAATAACAAAATCATCTGAAATGACCAATTTTCTTAATGGCACTGTTTGTGGTTCATTTGCGTCAGATACTTGTGAGTTAGTTCTTTCTTGAAGTGTTTCACCCAAATGTTGTTCAACATTGTTAAAGTGCTCTTCAACAAGAGGAACAACATTTGTGATTGGTGCGGAAGTAGGTACATTTATGGGCAATGAAATATTTACCCTTACCTCATTAATTTTCACACTTTGTCGTTCAACACTCCCACTAACTTCATCATTCTCAAGGAATTTTGCCAATGGACCTGGACATTGTTCTGATTCGTTATACTTTCCATAATATTCACTACCTCTATCTGACCTAATGATTTTCACTTTCCTATCTAACTGTCTTTCAACTTCATTAACGTACATTTTGAGAGCATCCGCTGCTTGAGATTTTCTTTCAACAAATAGATAAATTCATAACGTGAAAAGTCATCGATAAAGGTGATAAAATATTTTTCTCCACCTAAAGATGGAACATCAAAGGGTCCGCAAATACCAATGTATATAACTTCAAGAAGCTGAGTGCTCCTTGTGGCACCTTTCTTGGTATGCTTGGTTTGCTTTCCTTTAATGCAATCCAAACATATATCAAGATCAATAAAATTCAGATTTCGAAGAATCTCATTCTTTACTAACCTTTTTAATCTTTCTTTGGATACATGACCCAAGTGTTTATGCCACAAATAAGCATAACTTTCATTTAGTGAACTACGTCTAATTATTATTGAGTTTCAATCTATATAAACCATCAATAAGAACATCAGAACCATAAAAAATAGTATTCTTATATAAATTGAAACAACCATGTCCAAACTTAAAATCAAATCCAGAAACATCAAGTCTTGAAAGGGAAATCAAATTCCTAGAAACTGAAGGAACATAAAGAGTCTGTAATAGATCAAGGTGATGTCCAGTCTCCAAGATCAAACGATAAGTCGCTGTGCCTTCAATTTTATCCTTCATGCGATTTTCCATGAACAAGAAATTTTTATTTGGATTCGTAGTTTGAATCGTAGTGAATCCCTGCAACATAGTGGATACATGAGTAGTTGCACCAGAATCAAGCCACCAAGTATTATTAGGAACTTCTACTAAATTTGATTTGAAACATACAAAGGCACTAAATGTACCTTTATTTTCAAACCAAGCTTTACGTTTCAGGCAAACTTTCTGATAGTGTCCTTCCTTTTTATAGAAATGACACACATCAGCCTTGAGTTCCTTATGAGCATCTTGTGGAACTTTAACAAGTGCTTTATTTTTCTTAAACTTGTTGGCTTTCACTTTAAGTCATTTACCAGCTCCTTGACCCATGAGGTTAATGGAATGACCTCCTTGTTTCTTAAGTCTTGACTCCTTTTGAGTAAGCATACTGGACAATTCACTAACATTCCACTTATCCTTAATAGTGTTATAGTTAATTTGGAATGGTTCATACTCAAGAGGCAATGAGTTCAGAATAAACTAAACCAAGAAGGTGTCATCCACTTTCATCCCCAAGGTCGAAAGCCTTGCTGCAATATTAGTCATCTCGATGATATGATTTTGCGTACTGTGCAACCCATCAAACTTCATGGTCGTGAGTTCAGCCATTAGTGTACCAGCGAGAGACTTATCAGCAGAACAAAAACGTTCTTCCACAAACTTCAGGTATTCCCTGGCACTTTCTGTTTGTGGAATAGTGCTCTTAATGTTGTTAGGAACAGTCATTCGCATAAACATAAGGCTCAACTTGTTAGAGAGCTCTCATGATTTATGAAAAGACTTCTCATCATCACTGCTTTTATCAGTAATGGCAGCAGATTTGTCATTATGCAGAGCCAAGTCAAGATCCATCACACCTAAGTGGAATTGGACTTGTTAATGCTATTCAGAGAAGTTCAATCCATTGAACACAGTTACAGATGAAGCATGCGAATGAAGAGGAATTACTGCAAAATAGATATACATGCTCACAAATAAAAAAATAATGTGAATTCAGTAAAACAATAAAAATATATTGCAATTCTCCTTTGGGTAGATACTACGACACATTATCATAATTTAAATGCCATTTTTATCTTTAATAGGAAATTGAATAATTTTTATCAAACATATACGACATTTTTGGATATACAATATATTTTTGACTAAAATATTTAATTTACCTTATAATTTTTACTATTCGTAGAATGATAGATTCACCTTTGGGTAAATTCTTAAGTTCTAGCAATAGTGAAAGTCAATTTATCTATTTATTTTTCAATATAGGCATTTAATTAATCTTCATAGATAAATGACAATTTTATGAGTGCATATTTTTCTTAACCATACTAGTTTGACCACTTTGGTGACTAACAAGCTCTATGAATACAAATGCATATAGATAATCTCATAAAATTTTGTGCATGTGAATAATTTTAAACATTTTAGTTTGACCACTTTGGTGACTAACAAACTATAGAAGCATAATACATGCATCAAGTGATCATAATATGTGTAGACGCTAACTTCTCTAGTTTGGCCACTTTGGTGACTAACAAACTATAGAAGCATAATACATGCATCAAGTGATCATAATATGTGTAGACGCTAACTTCTCTAGTTTGGCCACTTTGGTGACTAACAAACTATAGAAACATAATACATGCATCAAGTTGAAAAACCAGACTCAGTCTCTCTTGAAATACTGAATATGCCAATAAATAATGAATTGTACTAATCCACATATGTCAAGTGATCATAAATATTATATGTGTAGACATTAATTTCTCTAGTTTGGCCACTTTGGTGACTAACAAACTATATAAATACAAATGCGTACATAATATCATAAAAAATTGTGCATGTGAATAATTTTATACATTTTAGTTTGGCCACTTTAGTGACTAACAAACTATAGAAACATATACATGCATCAGGTTGAAAAACCAGACTCAGTCTCTCTTGAAATACTAAATATGCCAATAAATAATGAATTGTATTAATCCACATATGTCAAGTGATCATAAATATTGTATGTGTAGACGTTAATTTTTCTAGTTTGGCCACTTTAGTGGCTAACAAACTATATTGCACTAAGTACACACATATTATTTATTGCTTAGTATAACGACCACTTTAATTTATTGCACAATCTAAAACAAACAAAATTATTACATTATAGGAAGATTAAGTTTTTCAAAATTTGTGCAAATTAAACTGTGCTAACAACACTTCATTAGCTTAAGAATTCAAACACCTTAAATAATCAAATACAAATTTAGCTACTATAAAGGACTTCAACAAAATTTGATTGGACCATTAATTCATTAAATTCAACCGTAAACATGAGTCTGCGTTATCATATTAATTTAATACCGGATTAATTTATTACTATACTATGAACTATTAAATATAATGTATCACTGTATGATTGATTATTTAGAACACCTTTTCTGACTCTCTTTCAACTTTCAGTGGGCTGACTATGCAACACGGCATGAATCATTAAACAAGCCGTCAATTATGCACGATGAAGAATTTTCATACGCAAAGATTATTGGTTCAACAATCCAGGCTCGGATGTCACATGTCAGATTAAATACTTTAATCTTATCAGAATCTTGAACACGATAATCTTACATAGAGATCATTAGGGGCACATATCTGATGCGGAAGACATCATCACTGAGAGAAGCAGAAGCGTTAGTCGTAAATTGATTTCTACCTCCTTGCCCTAGCCTTACGTTACCACAATCGTCAACGATGAAATTAATGTAGAGAATATGTGTTAATCCTAATGGGTGGAGGGAGGACCAATTTATAGAGGTTATGACATAATCCGGTACGTCCATCAAGTAACCAATGTACGGACGAGATCTATTCCTTATTAAATGTTATGTATGGTATTACTTGGGTTACAAGTAAACTTGGGTCATAAGTAAGAAATAATTAGTAATAATTAATAATAATTCTTACAGATTATTCTAGACATTATACTAGACTATTCAAGAAATTATTCTAGAAAACTCTATGTAATTTCGAAGAATCAAATTATCTTTTTCACACTCCATCTTAAAAAGATTTTTTGAAAACTATCCTAAGAATGTTTAAGGGTGGCCATTTTGTGCTCAAATTCTAAATCAGCGAGGCATTGTAGGATGCTTCTAGGAAGAACTCAAATGAAGCTTTAAACCGGACCTTGGTGAAATTCAAGAAGATTTTCGTTATCGAATGATCCATGTGAATTATCTCTTTGTTGAGTTTCTAGACTTTCCCCTTCTCTTACCTTCCCGACAGTAGTACTACCTGGAGAAATATCTATAATGAGCAAGTTTGGATCTCATGTGTTCATGAATTCAGAACATGCTCCTTCTAATACAACTTTATAACTCAAAGAGTTTTCATTCGTTAAAGCCTTCTCATTTAATTCGATGACAATCTGATAAACAATTTTCTGTGAAGCATCAGCATCATAGGAGGATTCACCACCAAATTTCCTTTCTAACTCTTTATTAACTTGTTTATCAGCTTCAGAGCTTCTGAATAATTTATCTCTTCTCTTGAAATTTGGCCTTCGAGATCAGCTTCTCCATCTTCTCTATTTACTCCCCATGTTTTCTCTTAACCAGTAATTGACCTTCATACATCAAATGATTGACCAAAGGCTTCAATTTTCATTCCATCTCCCTCAATGCTTTTTCCAAGATGATCATCATGTTAGGGTTTTGCCCTGATTTTCTTACCTTATTTGAAGTTTATATTTTTCCTTAAAGAAAAGTCAAAGTATTATCATAAATGCTTGAACTTTTTATGAAAGGAAAATATAATTGTCTTTCATATTTGGTTTATTCTTTCCTTAGAGAAAAAGTTTGGAGATCTATAAATTGAAGATTTATATTCTCATAGCATAACACAATAGCTTCCACAATGTAGAAGTTTAAGAGTTTAGTTTATGGAGATATTTATTCTCTCAACAGTTACAATATTATTCTTTTAAATTAGTTTTCATATTACTAATATTATGTTTTAGTATCGCTTTATTTGTCATTTAATTTATCACCGTCTTGATTGCAATTGTAATCTTCTGCATGACGCCCTAATCATCCTTTAGAACCCAACAAGTGGTATCAGAGCTAATGGTTCAATGACTCAGGTTCATCGAGGTTGAAGACAGCTTCAACACGGTTTCAAATCAATTTGCTACTAATTTGATGATAAAGAAGATTTTTGTCCAACTACATGTGGAGAAGAGATTAAAGCCATATTTTCAACATTCCTGTGGCTGCATTTTTGAAAATAAAAATAAAATATTTTTAAACTATTTTTAACCCATATATTTTAAACTTTATTTTAACTATGACCAGCAGTAGTAATGAAGACTATGTGAAGAACGAAGATTATCATGCATGTGAAGAAGACGGATCAAGTTTTGTCAAGAAAATCAGTCAAAAGGGGAGATTTGTTAGGGTGGGTTTTGCCCTGATTTTCTTACCTTATTTGAAGTTTATATTTTTTTCTTAAAGAAAAATCAAAGTATTATCATAAATGCTTGAACTTTTTATGAAATGAAAATATAATTTTCTTCCATATTTGATTTATTCTTTCCTTATAGGAAAAGTTTGGAGATCTATAAATTGAAGATTTATATTCTCATAGCATAACACAATAGCTTCCACTATGTAGACGTTTAAGAATATAGTTTATGGGGAGATTTATTCTCTCAACAATTACAATATTATTTTTTTAAAATTAGTTTTCATATTAATAATATTATGTTTTAGCATCGCTTTATTTGTCATCTAATTTATCACCGTCTTGATTACAATTGTAATCTTCTGCATGACGCCCTAATCACCCTTCAGAACCCAACACATCATTGACATGTATAATTTCAAACACTGTCTTTTTGAGTTCCGCTTCAACATTCTTCATGTCAAAACTTTTATTGTCAGATTCAGGATTTACTTCTTTGATTTTCTCGATAGCAGTTATCACGTCACAAGTCTGAACAACTTCAAAATTTTCTTGCTTTTTGTTGATGACATTTGATTTCCTCGATAGCAGTTACCATGTCACAAGTCTAAACATCTTCAAAAAGAATTTGCTTCTTGTTGATAACATTGGTGTCTTGCTTCTCTATGTGATCAATTACGTTATATTTATATTTTGAATCTAAGATTCAATATCTATAAGAATATATATATATATATACATATACACTATCTTAAAAGCATGAACTCCCAAACTTGAATGTTAAATTACTATAATACCCCAACTTAAAACACTCAATTTAGTATATATTCTATATTTAATATTATATTTAGTTACGCTATATTATATTAAAAACATACACCTTTTCACATTGATAGGTAGTTACTTTTCCGAAGGGTTATAACTTTTTTTTATAGAGTTGTGACTTTTCGATAAGTTATGACATTTCTGAAAAGTTGTGATTTTTCTGAAGGGTTGTGACTTATCTGAAAAGACACGATAAATGCCTTTTCATAATATCATTTGTTGTCTATAAATAGAAGGGGTTTCTCACACTTTAAAACAAGGAAGGTTGTGAGAGTTGTTCAATTATGCAATTATAATATTTTTTGTGAGTAAATTAGATAGACCAACAAAAATTAAACCAACAAGAAGAATCTCGAAATAACTCAACTTCAAACGAGAAGAGTATCTTGATAATTAATATGTACTCATTTTCATTGCCATAAATACTTTTGCAACAACTTCTACTTGACAAGAAGTTCAACGATTTTTCGTTGCACAAACAATAACTTGGTGTTCAGAATCTGAAAAGTCTCAAACTGTTGGAGAAAAAGTATTTGATCAATACTTGTTTCAAGAGTCCAAAGTACATTTAATAAGTACTCTTTTGTTTCCAATTTATTTATTGTACTTTTATTTTTATTCTGTTTAATATAGAATGTTATTTTTTCTTGGGGGTGGGGCGCATCTTTAAGACCACACAGTTGAAAGACATTTTTATATATTCTACATATCATCTTTAAAAGAAAAGTCTTCTTTATTTTTTAAAATTTCATATCAAAATAAAATTAGACCAATCTATATTTTTTTTTATCTATCTATACCTTAAAAGAATGAACTACTTAACTTAAATGTTATATTATTATAATTTCCTTAAACTTAAAACACCAAATGTAGTAGATCTTCTATATTTTATATTGTATTATATTTATTTATGTGTATTATATTATATTATATTAAAGACAATCATGTTTTCACATTGAAGGGTTGTGACATTTTCGAAGAATAATAACTTTTTGATGAGTTGTGACCTTTTTGAAGGATTGTGACTTTTCTAAAGGGTTGCGATTTTTTCAAAGAGTTGTGACTTTTCTGAGGGTGGTGACTTTACCAAAGAGTTATGACTTTTCCGATGAGTTGTGACCTTTTTGAAGGGTTGCGACTTTCTAAAGGGTTTTGACTTCTTTTTTATAAGGCACAATACAAAGTTTCTCATACACTACCCTTTGTTGGCTATAAAAAGAGGGGATTCCTCAAATGTTTAAACTATGGGGAAGGGAAGAGAAAGTATATTTAAGAGGTGTAACTAAGCGATTTTAATAGTGACTAATTTTTTATTTAATAATATTCACATTATTTTTAAAAATAGTGTGGTGGTAAATGGTTTGATATTCACGTGCAACGCACGTGCGTCAAAACTAGTATATATATATCTCGAGTTTCAACTATAAAGCATTTTCCAAGTCTTCTTCTTCTTTAATAGTTTTCTTAGTTTAAGTCATATAGCTTTCCTTGGTTTGACAATATCTTTTTATATGTCATATTTTATCATAATGATAACATTTGAGAGCCTTGTTATTATAATTATTAGAAGACTCTTCATTCTTTCTGGGAGAGCTTGACCCATCTGAGGATTGAAAGTGTGACATATCTCTTGTTTTTGTTACAAGAGAATTTTCCGTCATTTTTTTGGCAAATAGACCATCCAACTATTTGGATAGTAATCCCATTCCGCACCGAAAAATGGTATCAGAGCTATGGATAAGTAATCCCTAATGATAAAAAAAAATTCAAATTCCTTCAAGGATGGTTGTTGAACACATTCATAAATCGACGTCATAAATAGAATATATTCAGATTATGAACCACGAATGACAATTCTTCTCCTCCGTGCTTCAAAAATAACCTCATTCAGATTCTATTAAAATACCTCAGAACATAACTTCTTAATCTTCAAAAAGTATTCGGTAATAGAAAGATTACCTTGAATGGTGTTAGCCAATTCATTCTTCAAGATTTGTAGGCGAGCTTCATATTCTTGTAAACAATATTGAGGGTCCTCCATATTAGATAAGCTGATTTACACCTCATAATATAATCAAATAAATTGAAAAAGATTGACCTCTTCAGGATGAACTCTATTTTTGCATTAATGGGCTTCCATTTCTTGTATGCACTACTATTTTTCGGTCCACAGTCAAGAGTATTTGTGTTATTCTCATTAACAACATCCCACAAATCTTCTCACAAGGTATGATTTCATACGTGTCTTTCATACTTTGTATTGAACTAGCTCAACAATTCGATATTCAATTCATTAACACGATCTCTTAAATCAATCCAGATAAATCAATTCAATCTTGAAATAAAATCTAAAAACAAATCTGATCGCATGATATGTCAATTGTGTTGTATGTTAGAAAAAGAATACATATATTTTAGCTTTTATTTGTTTCAGATTTTAGCAATTTTGATTATTGTTTGAGTAAGTATTATAATATTATATGTTCATTACACGTGTTTTGTTGTGTAGGACATGTTTCTGAGCTAACAAACGTGTTTTGAGATGAAATTGATATTTTGAAACTTTACGGTCTGAATAAAAGTCCAAGTAAATGATCTAGATCGAGTTTGAAATTAAAGAACATAGCATTCACATAATAAGTAGGAGAAAAATATCGGCGTGTTTGAATTGAAAATTATTGAATGAGTTGTTGTGAGGAGCAAATTAACGAACTTAGAGGGGAAAATAATTATTATACATAATTGAAAAAGGAAATTTGCAGCATAGCAGTGAGAATTGAATCTACTAGAATTATTGTCATGCGCGACGTGACAAGTTGAGGGGGCTACGGCGTGTCAGGTTAAATCGATTTTGATTTTTTTATACCAAGTTATTTTAAATTCAATTATTTTATTTGACACTTTTCTATACCTATAAATAGTTCATAAACGAGTTTTAAAAGACAATTTTTTAACCTAAGAAGGAATTTAACCTAAGAAAAGAGCGAGGAGCTGTCGTGAAATAAAGTGAAAGATTCTACAACGAGTTTTTCTTTTTTCTCTTTCTATTTTTCATTATTAGGTATGAATTTTTGTATTGTGTTTTCATATACTTTTATGAGTAGCTAATTTTCTATCTAGAGTTCTAGTGGAATCTTTTGTAGGATAAATTTGTGTTACGTTTTTATATATTAAGCCGTTGGATTTTTTGGTTTGTTTGCTCAACTATGTGTCTATTCCCGTTGATTGAATAGATAATTGTCTATTTATTTTATGTCACTTAAGAAAGAATATGTATTTAGGTTGTTGTTGAACAACGCCACTCCTATGTATATGAGAGATAAATATTGTGAGTTTAAAAGAGGACTTAGAGATAACGAAGCTTTGAAGTGATCATAATGAGTGATGATTATTTGCTAGCTAGAGTAATTCAAGAGAATATGTCTAGTAAATTATTGTGAGTAAAATCTGAAATTATTTCAATGAATAAAGTATCAAAAATCAATTGGTTTCTCAATCAATCTGATTTACTTTTACTTTTCATTAGGTTTATCAAATAGAACTTATATGCAATTCTACAACTCTTTTAAAATGAAAAGCGGAAGTTCTCCCCAAAGAAATCAAAAAAAAAGAAGAAAAATTCTCCTTTTTTTTCGTGTCTCACTACTATTGTTGTTGTGTCGTTGTCAAAGGCGGTGACAACTTAAAGCCTAAAATGATTTCTATCTCGATTAAACTCTCTTCTCTTCTTTTTTTTTTGGCTCCGTCTATTTATTTTATATTAAATTAAATAAATTCTTATTAGAGCTAAATATTATTTATTCTGATTTTAAAAAATTGGTGTATCTATTCATTAACAAAAGTCAATTACTAATATTCATGAGTAGTTTTGATTTCAAAATTTCTAGAACGTCCATTATTTCTAGAACGTCCATTCATTAAGAAAAAGTCAAATATAAATAATGTGTAATCTGATTTTAAATTTTTTGGTGTATTCATTTTTTTTTTAAAAAAACTATTAATAAATACTGAACATTTTTCATAAAATTTCTGACTCTATCACTATAACTGTTAGGAAAAGCTATAATTGTATAGTAATCAGAAAATATATTCTTTCTTAGATTATGACTGATTTACAGAATATACATTTATAACCATATATACTCATTCCTAGAATAGTACTCTAACCCTACCATTGTATAGCTATAAACATTGTTTTCTACTGTATCATAGATGTATAGAGAAAATTATTTTTTAGAATATCTTTTGTCTCTCTAGCATGGTATCAAGAGCCATCATTTTAAAAAAATTGTGCTCTTTGCTTTCTCTACACAGGTACTTTGTTACCTTCCTGCGTTCCTCTTGTCTCTTTGTATATGTCCCTTTTTTTTTCTCTTTCTCTGTTGTATTTCGTCTCCTCAATGAATTCACAATCATCCTCGCACGATTTTCTCTCCACAAAATTGGATGGTTCCAATTTTTCTCTATGCGAATTCCACTTTGGAAATTTTGTTCAAGGAAAGGGCCTTTTTGGGTGGTTAGATGGTTCTACTGGTCTGCCAACAGATGAAAAAGAGTTGGATCGATGGAATTTAAATAATGCGAAGGTAATCGCTTGAATGCTGAATTCGGTACATGCTGACATCGCTATGACACTTAGACCATTTAGTTCAGCTTCAGAGATGTGGCTCCACCTGCGTAACGTCTCCCAACAAAGCAATCTAGCACGAGAGTTTGAAGTGGAACACAACATTGCTGAATATACACGGGGGGACAAGAATGTTCGTTCCTTTTATACTGGCTTGCAGCTGCTCTGGTCAGAACATGATCAAATTTCTAGGCAAAATATGTCTACGGCAGGGCTCAAGGAAGTGTTGGGAGAACGAAAAAGGACAAGGATAGTACAGTTCTTGATGAAACTCCGTCCTGAATTCGAGTCGATTCGTGGCAGTTTGTTAAACAGAGAAGTCACACCTGCCATTACCCGTTTTTGCATTACTTGCACAAAAATCAACTATCGGTACTTCATCAGGAAATACTAAGAGAAGTGTCTAGTGCTATGAATGCAACGAATTTGGTCACATAGCAGCCAATTGTCCTAAGAAAAAAATAATTTGTGCTTACTGTAAGATTACTGGCCATCATATTTCGAGCTGTCGTCGTCGTCCAAATCGTTCACGGCCTGCTCACCAAGCATACCAGACGGATGTCACTAAATCGGCTGGTTCCTTCCCTTCTGGACATGATCTTGGAAGGCTGATTCGAGATTCTATAGCAACTGCCCTTCCCGGAGCCATCTCAAGTGAACTCTCGGCATCCTCAGGTACAAGTAATTCTATTAAATCTACTTGGCATCTAGATTCGGGTGTTTCCAATCATATGAACGGACTTCGAGTATTGGTTTTATTGAAAATTTGTCTAATGTCCTTTATGTACCTAATTTGAAGGCTAATTTGGTTTCGGTAGGTCAGCTAGTTGATCAGAATTGTGTTGTAAAATTCTCACCTAATGATTGTGTTGTTCAGAATCTGAAAACCGGGATGACCATGGCCAAGGGGCGTAGAATTGGCAGAATGTTTCTTCTAGAGTCGGTTCATCATCATTTGCATCATTGTTTTCTTTCAGTTTCTGTCGCGGATGTTACTTGCTCGAATAAGTTCCTCACTCTTTGGCATAATAGGATGGGTCATCCTCATTCCTCTCGACTTCAGCACATGCTCGAATCATGCCTTCCAGCAACACATGGCATTCATTCCAGTCTCCCTTTGACATGTTCTAATTGTGCCGGTTTGAAAAGTCACAGGCTCCCTTTTCCATCCAGTTCATCTTCTTATGACAATCTGTTTGATATGGTGCATAGTGATGTTTGGGGTCTTTATCCTAATTTGTCAAGGATGGGATATAAGTACTTTGTGTTATTTATTGATCATGTATCTAGATACACATTGGTGTTTTTTTATTCGAAATAAATCTGAGGTTCCGACTTTTATTATGAATTTTGTTGAGTATGTGTATACACAGTTTCATAAAACTATAAAAATATTTCGTTATGATTATGGAAGAGAGTACACTAAGACTAATCTTATTGAGTTTTTCAAAAACAGAGGAATTATTTCTCAACACACTTGTTCTCATACTCCGGAACAAAATGGACTCGTAGAAAGGAAGAATCGACATGTTTTGGAAACTACATTGGCTTTGTTGGGCACATCTAATATGCCTAATAGTTTCTGGCCAGAAGAAGTACATACTTTTGTATATTTGATTAATAGACAAACTTCCACAGTCATTGCGAATGAGACACCGTACTTCAAATTATTTCATAAGAAACCTGATTATTCTCACTTGCGAGTTTTTGGTTGTGTTTGCTTTGTCCATCTTCCAGCACATGAACGACAAAAGCTTTCAGCTAAGGCAACACAATGTATTTTTGTGGGCTACAGTGACACACAAAAGGGATATCTATGTTATGATGCATCTCGTCGCCAGCTCCGTGTATCTAGACATGTTTTTTTTTTAGGATCAATTTTCTTACTAACACAATTCTAAACATGCTTCAGAATCTATTTCGTTTTTGTACAAGTTTGATGATGATGTGGTAGCTACTGATCCTCCGGAGTAGCCCATGAACTATGATTATGATGATCTCCAGCCATTCTATTCTTCTGTTATTGACTCTACATATGCATCCTCATCTTCCGAAGAGCAATCGTCTCATCCAGTTACTCCCCCACGCCGATCTAGTCGAACAGATCGTCATGCTCCTGAACGGGTCGGTTTCTCTCCAGGCAAATTTGGTAAGTCTTATGCCATGCATACCACACTACATTCTGTTGATGTACCTACATCTTACTCTCAGGCTTCTACACAAACTTGTTGGAAAGAGGCAATGTCATAAGAGCTTCGTGCATTGAATGAAAATTCTACTTGGGAATTTGTTGATAAACCAATAGCTAGAGTTCTCATTGGAAGTAAGTGGGTGTATTCCATTAAACTTAAGGCAGATGGTACAATTGATCACTACAAAGCTCGATTAGTTGCTAAAGGGTACAAACAGGAGTATGGGGTGCATTATGAGGAGACTTTTGCACCTGTTCCTAAGATGACAATGGTACAATGGTTGTGACTTCAATAAAAGGCTGGACTTACATAAGATTGATGTGAAAAACACATTTATCCACGACGACCTGGAATAAGTGGTGCTTATGAAACCACTACCTGGGTGTGTTTTGCCATGACCAAATGCAGTTTGTCATCTTCGAAAATCTCTATATGGCTTAAAACAGGCTTTCCGAGCTTGATTTGACAAATTTTGATTCACGATTCAAATTGCGGGCTTCTCTCAAAGTTCTTCAGATCATTCTTTGTTTCTTCGTACATCTCCGGTAGGTATCACAATACTTCTCATCTATGTTGATGATATCATTATCACATGAAATGATCCAGAGAATATTACTAAGTTGAAAGAAATTTTTGCATACTTCATTTAAGATGAAGTACTTAGGACGACTGACATACTTTCTTGGACTTGAGGTTCTATACTTGCCTACTGAGATCATGCTTACACAACAAAATATATGCTTGTATCATCAAGGTTGTGTACCCCCCAATGGATATTCATACGAAGTACAAGGAGGTTGATGGAGAACCATTCAATAATCCAACATTGTATCGGCAGTTGGTGGGATCATTAGCTTATCTCACTATGACAAGGCCATACATCTCATATGCAATACAAGTTCTAAGTCAGTTTGTGCTAATCCTTACCGTATACATCGCACTGCATTACTTTCTGTCATTCGATATGTTCGTGGTTCTATGAGTCAAGGTGTTCTTTCCCATTTCGATTTTTCTATACATCTTGAAGGATATATTGATGCATATTGGGCTGATTGTCCCAATTTTCGTCGCTTTGTTACTGGTTGGTGCATATTTTTTGGCACATCCTTGATATCTTGGAAATGTAAGAAACAATCATGTATGTCTAAATCATCTATAAAGGCTGAGTATTGGCTATGTCGCACTACTAAAAAACTGCTAAAAAACGACGGAATAAAAAGCGACGGACGGCGTCGCTCCAAAAAAGCGACGGACTAAGAGATGCCGTCCGTCGCTTTTTAATTAAAATAATTACTTTTAAAATTATTTTACAAAAAGCGACGGACTGCATCTCTTAGTCCGTCGCTTTTTATTAATTACTACAAAATTAGTCTACAAAAATCTAAAGTATCAATTTTTTTGGCTTTGTATCAACTTCCAATATTTTGATGATACATCAAATCTACATTGTTTTTACAATGATGAAGAACCACTTGTTTGTAGATAGGAAAATTCACTTTACTAATTCTACTATGGTATAAATTTTTAAAAAAAAATCGTTGCAACGAAAGTGTTCGACAATATGTCTAAGAACTTGTTTGATTTGATTTATTTTTATGTATTTTTTAAACCAAAATAGCTTTTAGCATTTTTATGGTGCTTGAGTATGATTAAAAAAATTACTTCTAACCACTTGTTTTTAAAATAAATTAATAAAAAAAAGCTAAAAGTCAAAAGCTAAATCTTAACTTAAAACTCTTCACATAACATATTTAATTCACTCTTCACGGCGGCTACGAAAACCTAGAATGACCCTACTGATATTGCCGCGGATGGTTGCTCCGGCAACTGGTCAGCCTCGGCTGACCAGCAACATGTAACTGACTTCCCACCTTTGGTCCATCCTTCTTTAAGCAATATAATCAATCCTAGTTTGCTTATCACGCCCACAAATCTGCGTACTGAAGTTAGTGATCGCGAGACTATTCCTTTGAAGAATCAATATGCTAAGGGGTTACACAACAACAATCTAAGTCAATTCAACCATTGAACCTATTCCCATTAAAAAGCTCTGCTATAATAATGGTGTTCCTAGAATTACATGGACTGAAGTTGAAGTAGATCGAATGAATACCATAGATAACCTACAATACACAGTAGTTGATAAGTTCTCATATGGGTGGCTTGAATTGCAAGAGATCCGGATTCAAATCCCCAAATAGTGCAATATTAAAGGCGAATGTAAAATTGGGTTATTACGAAATAGATACATTCTTATGCAATTCAGCCAGCGATGTTTAAACCAAACTATTATATCGTGGCTAAGGACAGGTATTCGTACTTGATGAGGCCCTTTATTTAAAATGCGTGATTTGAATAAAAAATATTTAATCTCTTTTGACTAATTCTTTAATGATTTTTTTATTTAAAAAAATTACTATCCAAACACTAAAATCCTTTAAGGTCATTTTGTCAGTAGTTTTCTTTGGAACAAATTACTACAAAATTAGTCTACAAAAATCTAAAGTATCAATTTTTTTGGCTTTGTATCAACTTCCAATATTTTGATGATACATCAAATCTACATTGTTTTTACAATGATGAAGAACCACTTGTTTGTAGATAGGAAAATTCACTTTACTAATTCTACTATGGTATAAATTTTTAAAAAAAAATCGTTGCAACGAAAGTGTTCGACAATATGTCTAAGAACTTGTTTGATTTGATTTATTTTTATGTATTTTTTAAACCAAAATAGCTTTTAGCATTTTTATGGTGCTTGAGTATGATTAAAAAAATTACTTCTAACCACTTGTTTTTAAAATAAATTAATAAAAAAAAGCTAAAAGTCAAAAGCTAAATCTTAACTTAAAACTCTTCACATAACATATTTAATTCACTCTTCACGGCGGCTACGAAAACCTAGAATGACCCTACTGATATTGCCGCGGATGGTTGCTCCGGCAACTGGTCAGCCTCGGCTGACCAGCAACATGTAACTGACTTCCCACCTTTGGTCCATCCTTCTTTAAGCAATATAATCAATCCTAGTTTGCTTATCACGCCCACAAATCTGCGTACTGAAGTTAGTGATCGCGAGACTATTCCTTTGAAGAATCAATATGCTAAGGGGTTACACAACAACAATCTAAGTCAATTCAACCATTGAACCTATTCCCATTAAAAAGCTCTGCTATAATAATGGTGTTCCTAGAATTACATGGACTGAAGTTGAAGTAGATCGAATGAATACCATAGATAACCTACAATACACAGTAGTTGATAAGTTCTCATATGGGTGGCTTGAATTGCAAGAGATCCGGATTCAAATCCCCAAATAGTGCAATATTAAAGGCGAATGTAAAATTGGGTTATTACGAAATAGATACATTCTTATGCAATTCAGCCAGCGATGTTTAAACCAAACTATTATATCGTGGCTAAGGACAGGTATTCGTACTTGATGAGGCCCTTTATTTAAAATGCGTGATTTGAATAAAAAATATTTAATCTCTTTTGACTAATTCTTTAATGATTTTTTTATTTAAAAAAATTACTATCCAAACACTAAAATCCTTTAAGGTCATTTTGTCAGTAGTTTTCTTTGGAACAAATTACTACAAAATTAGTCTACAAAAATCTAAAGTATCAATTTTTTTGGCTTTGTATCAACTTCCAATATTTTGATGATACATCAAATCTACATTGTTTTTACAGGAAAAGCTATAATTGTATAGTAATCAGAAAATATATTCTTTCTTAGATTATGACTGATTTACAGAATATACATTTATAACCATATATACTCATTCCTAGAATAGTACTCTAACCCTACCATTGTATAGCTATAAACATTGTTTTCTACTGTATCATAGATGTATAGAGAAAATTATTTTTTAGAATATCTTTTGTCTCTCTAGCATGGTATCAAGAGCCATCATTTTAAAAAAATTGTGCTCTTTGCTTTCTCTACACAGGTACTTTGTTACCTTCCTGCGTTCCTCTTGTCTCTTTGTATATGTCCCTTTTTTTTTCTCTTTCTCTGTTGTATTTCGTCTCCTCAATGAATTCACAATCATCCTCGCACGATTTTCTCTCCACAAAATTGGATGGTTCCAATTTTTCTCTATGCGAATTCCACTTTGGAAATTTTGTTCAAGGAAAGGGCCTTTTTGGGTGGTTAGATGGTTCTACTGGTCTGCCAACAGATGAAAAAGAGTTGGATCGATGGAATTTAAATAATGCGAAGGTAATCGCTTGAATGCTGAATTCGGTACATGCTGACATCGCTATGACACTTAGACCATTTAGTTCAGCTTCAGAGATGTGGCTCCACCTGCGTAACGTCTCCCAACAAAGCAATCTAGCACGAGAGTTTGAAGTGGAACACAACATTGCTGAATATACACGGGGGGACAAGAATGTTCGTTCCTTTTATACTGGCTTGCAGCTGCTCTGGTCAGAACATGATCAAATTTCTAGGCAAAATATGTCTACGGCAGGGCTCAAGGAAGTGTTGGGAGAACGAAAAAGGACAAGGATAGTACAGTTCTTGATGAAACTCCGTCCTGAATTCGAGTCGATTCGTGGCAGTTTGTTAAACAGAGAAGTCACACCTGCCATTACCCGTTTTTGCATTACTTGCACAAAAATCAACTATCGGTACTTCATCAGGAAATACTAAGAGAAGTGTCTAGTGCTATGAATGCAACGAATTTGGTCACATAGCAGCCAATTGTCCTAAGAAAAAAATAATTTGTGCTTACTGTAAGATTACTGGCCATCATATTTCGAGCTGTCGTCGTCGTCCAAATCGTTCACGGCCTGCTCACCAAGCATACCAGACGGATGTCACTAAATCGGCTGGTTCCTTCCCTTCTGGACATGATCTTGGAAGGCTGATTCGAGATTCTATAGCAACTGCCCTTCCCGGAGCCATCTCAAGTGAACTCTCGGCATCCTCAGGTACAAGTAATTCTATTAAATCTACTTGGCATCTAGATTCGGGTGTTTCCAATCATATGAACGGACTTCGAGTATTGGTTTTATTGAAAATTTGTCTAATGTCCTTTATGTACCTAATTTGAAGGCTAATTTGGTTTCGGTAGGTCAGCTAGTTGATCAGAATTGTGTTGTAAAATTCTCACCTAATGATTGTGTTGTTCAGAATCTGAAAACCGGGATGACCATGGCCAAGGGGCGTAGAATTGGCAGAATGTTTCTTCTAGAGTCGGTTCATCATCATTTGCATCATTGTTTTCTTTCAGTTTCTGTCGCGGATGTTACTTGCTCGAATAAGTTCCTCACTCTTTGGCATAATAGGATGGGTCATCCTCATTCCTCTCGACTTCAGCACATGCTCGAATCATGCCTTCCAGCAACACATGGCATTCATTCCAGTCTCCCTTTGACATGTTCTAATTGTGCCGGTTTGAAAAGTCACAGGCTCCCTTTTCCATCCAGTTCATCTTCTTATGACAATCTGTTTGATATGGTGCATAGTGATGTTTGGGGTCTTTATCCTAATTTGTCAAGGATGGGATATAAGTACTTTGTGTTATTTATTGATCATGTATCTAGATACACATTGGTGTTTTTTTATTCGAAATAAATCTGAGGTTCCGACTTTTATTATGAATTTTGTTGAGTATGTGTATACACAGTTTCATAAAACTATAAAAATATTTCGTTATGATTATGGAAGAGAGTACACTAAGACTAATCTTATTGAGTTTTTCAAAAACAGAGGAATTATTTCTCAACACACTTGTTCTCATACTCCGGAACAAAATGGACTCGTAGAAAGGAAGAATCGACATGTTTTGGAAACTACATTGGCTTTGTTGGGCACATCTAATATGCCTAATAGTTTCTGGCCAGAAGAAGTACATACTTTTGTATATTTGATTAATAGACAAACTTCCACAGTCATTGCGAATGAGACACCGTACTTCAAATTATTTCATAAGAAACCTGATTATTCTCACTTGCGAGTTTTTGGTTGTGTTTGCTTTGTCCATCTTCCAGCACATGAACGACAAAAGCTTTCAGCTAAGGCAACACAATGTATTTTTGTGGGCTACAGTGACACACAAAAGGGATATCTATGTTATGATGCATCTCGTCGCCAGCTCCGTGTATCTAGACATGTTTTTTTTTTAGGATCAATTTTCTTACTAACACAATTCTAAACATGCTTCAGAATCTATTTCGTTTTTGTACAAGTTTGATGATGATGTGGTAGCTACTGATCCTCCGGAGTAGCCCATGAACTATGATTATGATGATCTCCAGCCATTCTATTCTTCTGTTATTGACTCTACATATGCATCCTCATCTTCCGAAGAGCAATCGTCTCATCCAGTTACTCCCCCACGCCGATCTAGTCGAACAGATCGTCATGCTCCTGAACGGGTCGGTTTCTCTCCAGGCAAATTTGGTAAGTCTTATGCCATGCATACCACACTACATTCTGTTGATGTACCTACATCTTACTCTCAGGCTTCTACACAAACTTGTTGGAAAGAGGCAATGTCATAAGAGCTTCGTGCATTGAATGAAAATTCTACTTGGGAATTTGTTGATAAACCAATAGCTAGAGTTCTCATTGGAAGTAAGTGGGTGTATTCCATTAAACTTAAGGCAGATGGTACAATTGATCGCTACAAAGCATGATTAGTTGCTCAAGGGTACAAACAGGAGCATGGGGTGGATTATGAGGAGACTTTTACATCTGTTGCTAAGATAACAACGGTACATACATTATTGGTTGTGGCTTCAATAACAGGCTGCACCTTACATTAGATGGATGTGAAAAATGCATTTCTCCATGGAGATCTGGAAGAATTGGTGTTTATGAAACCATAACCTGGGTGTGTTCTAGAAAGACGAAATGCAGTTTGTCGTCTTCAAAAATCTCTTTATGTCTTAAAACAGGCTCCCCGAGCTTGGTTTGACAAATTTCGATCCACGATTCAAACTGCGGACTTGTCTCAGAGTTCTTCAGACCATTCTTTGTTTCTTCGTACTTCTCCGGTAGGTATCACAATACTTCTCATCTATGTTGATGATATCATTATCACAGGAAATGATGTAGTGAATATTACTAAGTCGAAAGAATTCTTGTATACCTCATTTAAAATGAAGGACTTGGGACGACTGACATACTTTCTTAGGAGGTTCTATACTTGCCCACTGGGATCATGCTTACACAACAAAAGTATGCTCGTGATCTTGTTGCAAGAGTTGGTCTTACCGATGACAAGGTTGTGTACACCCCAATGGAGATTAATACAAAGTACAAAGAAGTTGATAGAGAACGATTCAATGATCCAACATTGTATCGGCAGTTGGTGGGATCAGTAGTTTATCTCACTATGACAATGCCAGACATCTCATATGCAGTACAAGTTCTAAGTCAGTTTGTGGTTAATCCTTACCGTATACATCACATTGCATTACTTCGTTTCATTCGATATGTTCGTGGTTCTATGAGTCAAGGTGTTCTTTTTCATTCTGATTATTCTATACATCTTGAAGGATATACTGATGCAGATTGGGCTTGTTGTCCTAATTCTCGTCGCTCTATTACTGGTTGGTGCATGTTTCTTGGCACATCCTTGATATCTTGGAAATGTAAGAAACAATCCCGTACATCTAAATCATCTATAGAGGCTGAGTATCGTGCTATGTCGGCAGCAAGTTCGGAAATTGTTTGGCTACGACGGCTATTATCTGAGCTCAGTGTCACTATTACATCTCCTACAGTGCTACATGTTGATAACACTAGTGCGATTAAAATAGCCACAAACCCGGTGCAACACGAAAACACAAAGCATATAGAGGTGGACTGTCATGACATTCGAGAATTGGTTATCGATCGTCTCATCACTCTACAACACATTTCTTTTCATGATCAACTTGCTGATTTGTTTACAAAGGCGATGACACGAGCACGACATCAGTATCTTAGCTCCAAATTGCTACTTTGTGACTACCGATATCAATTTGAGGGGGATGTTAGGAAAAACTATAATTGTATAATAATGAAAAAATATATTCTTTCTTAGAATATGACTGATTTACAGAATATACATTTATAACCATATACTCCTTCCTAGAATAGAACTCTAACCCTACAATTGTATAGCTATAAATATGTGTTTTCTACTGTATCATTAATGTATAGAGAAAAGTATTTTTTAGAATATCTTTTGCCTCTCTAGCAATAACGACATAATCAGTTTGGTTTTCTTTCAAGTAAATTCGAGAAGGGAGGAAAATAAGGGCAATATTGTGTACCAAATGTCCATATCATGAGAATATTTTCTTTCATGGATGAAATGCTGATGCAGTCGATTATGTCATGAATTTGTAAGTTTCAAACATGGCAGCCACTATTCTTTTTCATGGTCCACAATACTATTTTGACTCCTTCTTAGTAATAGCTGTCATCTTAGAAGTTTCTTGCACGAATATAGATACTTTTAATACTCCCTATGGTCCATATATTAAGTGAATGATTAGATATGATACGTCAGAAAATATTCACCACAAAAATTACAAGGTATTTTTACTATTTTCTTCGTTCCACTTTATATGATCTAGTTTGATTTGGCAAGGAGTTTAAGAAATAACGAAAGATTTTTGAAACAAGAATAAATATGAAAAAAGATTTCAACAATTCTCTTAAACTTTAAAAAGTTCACTTATTTTGAACTATGAAAAAGTGTCAACACCTAATTAAAAAATTCAAATTATGAAAAAAGTCTAAAAGGATTGGAAATATTTAATTAAATTGGTCAAGCTGTCATCTTTGAAATTGATAGGCACTTTGGACTTAAATATATCTTCTTAACGAAAACCAAAGAGTTGACTTGCCAACCATATATACGCTTCTCTTTATTTCAAGAATTGCTCATAACATTCACAATCTTCATCTCTAAACACTACTACTATTACAACTATGTCTGATCAAAACAGTGAAACTATGCCAATTGATCCTAATGTTGATCCCTATGGCTGTTTAGGCATGGTTCGTAATTCTGATGGTTCCATCACACGTCTACAGGAACCTCTTGTCCCGGTAGACACATCCAATGATCTTTCCCATCTAGTCTTCACCAAAGATATTTCCATTAACTCATCAAAGAACACATGGGCACGTATTATCCTCCCTCGTGAACTTCTCCATTCCACCACCAATACTCCTAAACTTCCTCTCGTGATCTATTTTCACGGGGGAGGATTCATAGTGGCAACTGTAGATACCCCCGTCTTCCAAGGGCTGTACGCTTCCATTGCTAGTGAAATTCCAGCAGTTGTTGTGTCAATTGAGTATCGTCAAGCCCCCGAGCATCGACTTCCAGCAGCATACGACGATTGCATGGAAGCATTACATTGGATCAAGACCAAACCCGACGAGTTGTTATCCAACCATGCTGATTTCTCCAAATGCTTTCTAATGGGCACGAGTGCCGGAGGCAACGTGGTGTATCACGTGGGCCTACGCGCCGCGGAGAGTTGGGACAACCTCAAGCCTTTGGAAATCAAGGGATTGATATTGAATCAACCTTTCTTTGGTGGGATTGAGAGGACACAATCAGAAGTAAGATTGGTTAATGACAACATGTTACCCCCTATTATAAGTGATATCATGTGGGACCTAGGATTGCCTGAAGGTGCTGATCGCGATCATGAGTATTCAAATCCAATGGTGGGGATTGAATCAAACCCAAACCTATTTGATCAAGTAAAATTATTAGGGTGGAAGATGTTGGTGACTGGATGTGATGGCGATCCTTTAATTGACCGCCAAGTTGACTTAGTAAGGGTGTTGAAAGAATTGGGCGTTCAAGTAGAGGGTAGTTTCACTCAAGGAGCATATCATGGGTCCGAGGTTGTTGATCCTTTGAAAGCTAAAGAATTTTCCTTGCTTGTAAAGGAACTTATAAGCCACGTTTAAGGGGAATTGCTTTGTATAATTGTAATAGTATTAGTATGGCCCCTCCCCAAAAATGTGATAGCGGATAAACTTATTAGTCACTTATGATAGCCGATAAGCAAATCTGTAACTACTATGTAATGATGCATATTAATTATTAATATAATATCTTAATTACCAAAAAATAAAATTCATATCACTTCACTATTATTCTTGAATAATACGATAAAGTTAAAATGTTTGGCTGATTGTGTTGCGATAGTATACGATTTTGTATGTTTCTACATTTTATTCGAACTAATTAATTTCATACGTAAATAAAGTTAGTTAAGTGAATGGACACGTACGAAGGTGCAAGAAGATGAATTTAAGTTTGAAACACTATAGTGTTTTTGGCCAAACAAAAAAATGGTCAAACATTATAGGAAACATTATCTTTGAAAGCAAGGTTATTTCACTAGAAGCCCTCAATATTTATATTATCTATTTTCCCACTTTTTTTTCTGAAATTCAATGTATTATATGAAAACTGAACATTATTTTAATAAATTATGGCTCAAATTTTTACTGTAGATTACACATTATTTCCATTATCCTCCAGAATCTAAATTATTTCTAAACTAATTAATTTTATTTTTTTTGAAATATTGAAATTCATGTTAAGTTTATTAGAAAATTGGAAAATTAAGTGTCCATTTAGTAACACTGTTGGTAGAATAGATTCCAACAAAATGTGAATTTTATAATAATAGTAGCTCATAAGGTAAAATTTCAATAGATCAGAATTTTAGGTGTTTAACAATTAAAATGCTAATGTAAGTTGGGGTTAGATGAGTAATAAAAATCTAACATGAATGTTAGGAGGTTCTGAAAGTTGAGGGGATTCTTCTGCAAATGTAAGACACAAATAAATAGTTTGCAATTTCCATAGTCCAATAAAAAAATCACATTTAAAATAGTCAAATTGCTAAAAACAAGTGTATCTCTTTTAGGGGTCGTTTGGTAGGGAGTATTAGGAAAAATAGTTTATGTATTATGTATGGTATTATTTAATACTATGTTTGGTAGAAATTTTGAGCTTATGTAAACTAATTCATAGATTAGTTATACATTCTACATGGTATAATAGGATGTATAACTATTACCTTTCATTTGGTGGTATTAGTAATACATAGGATTTAATACCATGAGATTAATTTGTGTAAAGACAAAAATATTCCTCATATCCTTTTAATTTTTTTATTTTCTTGATTTTATATTTTATATTTTTACTAGTAAATTTAATTAAATATATTAGCTTACAGATTTTATTATTTAGAGAAAGTTGTTTGTTGCTAAATTATTCATACAATTCAATACAGTATTTGAAATATGAGTTGTTTAACATTTACTAATTGAAAAGTCAAATATACCAGCACATTACGTTTGTGATCTTAGTTGATTGTATTATTTGTTGATATATATGTGGGTTTTTAATCATTTATATTTTGAAAAAATTATAAATTGCATGATGGTTTATTCAATTTTACTATTGTTTACTATCTTTTTAATTTTAAAAGTAGACGGTCTATCTTTTTTAGATTGAAAATTAACGTTTTGTGAGTGATCAATTTATTAGACGACAACTATTTACCATCAAATAATTCAAGTGAGAAGCAAACATGGTAACAAAATTACTTTTTTCCTAGCTATTTAGAAGGTCATAAGAAATAATATTGTCCGGCAATTATCTACCTTGACCTATCTACATGAAATAGAAAATCTCACCATAATTCAAGGGTATAATTGAGAAGAAGCTTTTTATAGAATTTTAATCCAAACACAAAATGTGGTGGGAAATAATGAACCAAACACTTGGAAAAAAAATATAACTCTCCATTACTAATTTGCAGGGGCGGATCTACCCCGTTCGTTGAAAGATTATATATATTCAAATTTTAGTTTATGTGTATATATATAATATTGAACCCCCTGAACATATACCAAAGGCGTAGCTCAGTGGCGGAGGGTGTTCAGATTTGTGCTTTAAGTGTGCGCGTTCGAGTCTGTTGATAGTATTTTTATCAGCTTAGTTTTAGGCGTTTTAATTTTTCTTTTAATGAAGGAACCAGAAAATGTGGGAATTAATTTTAGGCATTTTAAATTATTTTAAAAAAAATAATGGAATCAGAAAACATGGAAATTTGGGATTTATTAGTTTAATATCTAATTACAAAGTCAAATATTAAAAAAAATCTTTCTTCTTTTAGGATCTTTCCACTTTTTTTTCATCGGTCTCTTTCTTCTGTTGCTGATGGCCTGCTGTTGTTGCTGCCACTTGCAGGCTTGCAGCTGCTGTTGTGAAGGAAGACAATCATCTCTTCCATCTCCATTAATAGCTACCTCGATAAGTTCTTGGTTTTTTTTTTTTTTACTAGATTTCTATATACTTTAATTTATTTCGTTATTTCTTTATGTGCTTTCTCTTATTTGGCTAATTTATTTGAGCATTTATACCTCTTCACTTTTTTTATTTTTTCATAGGAAAGTTTTGACTTTGTTCAGCCATATGATTGAAGTTTCAATTATTTTATTTGACTAATTTTATATATATTTCTTAATCTAAAATTGGAGAGATAGATAAATCTAATCAAATAACCACTGCTTAAACTTATTTGGTAATAGTTTTATTGTGTGTTTATATTCTCTTAAATTCTATCTAAGTTCTTACTTTAGGTTTCAGTCTTAATATTCAATGAAGAAGTATTTTATCCAAGTATCGAAATCAAATTTAGCCTCTTATAATCATAGTCAATCTAACCAAGAAGGAAATGTCAATCGTTCAGAAGTATCATCAAATTCTTCTCAAGAATTTGATTTGAGTTCTTTAAAGTTTGATCCCAATGAAAGAACCCTAGTATTGAATTATCATCCAAATCACCGTGATATTATTAGAAGAGAATACCTTGTGAATGGGTCTTGTAAACCTCGCTTGGAGATGCATGAGTATCCTCAAACAAATATTTCTTGATAAATGCACATGTTTAATCATGAATGGTTTGATGGTGCATATCATGATTGGTTGGAGTATAATGTTAGTAAAGATGCAGTCTATTGTTTGTATTGATATATATATTTAAAGACCATAACATTAATCAAGGTGGAGGTGAAGTGTTTCCATGTACATGATTTAAGAGTTGGAATAAAAATAGTGGTCTTGACAAGCATATTGGTCTACCGAATAGCTCACATAATTGGTCAAAAAAGAAATGTCAAGATTTACTATGACAACGACAGTCTATTCAATCTGCATTTGAGAGACGATCTAATCAAATTAAGCATGATTATTATATTCATTTAAGTGTTTTTGTTGATGTAGTAAGACTTTTCATAACTCAAGGATTCACATTTCGATTATGACGAATCTAAATCATCACTTAGCAAGAATAATTTTCTTCAGATTCTCTCATGATATGCAAAAGGTGTGATAAAATTTGTGACTATGTACTTGAACATGCCCCTCAAAATGATCAAATGACTTCTCTAATGATTCAAAAAGATATCGTGAATGCATGTAAGATAGAAACAATTAAAGTTATTCTTGAGGAACTAAATGGTGATCATTTTACTTTACTAGTTGATGAATCTTTTGACGTTTCACGCAAGGAGCAAATGGCTATTGTATTACAGTTTATTGATAGAATGAGATTTGTGATGGAGCGACTTATTAACATTATTCATGTTCAAGATACCAGTGCATTATCCCTAAAGGTGGTAATTGTTAATTTACTAGCTCAACATTCTTTGAGTCTGTCAAGTGTGCGTGGACAATATTACGATAAGGTAAACAATATGCAAGGTGAGGTCCATGGCCTTAAGATGTTGATTAGGCAAAAAATTAGACCGGCTCATTCCATCCATTATTTTGCTCATCAACTTCAACTAACTCTTGCTGGAATCTCAAAAAAGTGTTTTGAAGTGGGAAAACATGTGGTATTGGTCTCAAATATTTTTAATGTATTGAGATCTTCTTTTAAGCGTATGGATGATTTACGAGATTCTCAAAAAGCAATAATTCAAGAGGCATTAGAGATGGGTGAACTTACAATCGCTAGGGGCTTGAATCAACAACTTGATCTTTCAAGAGCTTGTGATACTCGTTGGAGATCTCATTGTAAATCCTTTAACAATTTAATTCTTATGTTTGGCTCTATTCTTGACGTTCTTGAATTACTTGCTCTTGATGCACGAAGTATAGATGAAAGAGTAAAGGCAACGGGACATCTTGAATCTTATCGAACATTTGAGATTGTGTTCATGTTGCATTTGATGAGAGATGTATTAAAAATCACAAATGTGCTCAATAAATGCTTACAAAAAAATGAGCAAGATGTTGCAAACGCCATGCTACTTGTTGAAGTAGCAAAGAGAAGGTTGCAAGTTTCAAGGGATGATGAATGAAATTCTCTTATTGCTAAGGTATCTATATTTTGTACCAAACATGAAATTTTGATACCTAATTTTGAGGAGCTATATGTTAGCTCACTACTAAAAAAACTGATAAAATAGACCTAAAAATCGAGACCTCAAAAGTAGATCGCTTAAAAAGAGACCTCATGAGGTCACTATTTGCATCTATAATTTTTTTAAAAAAAATAAGAGACCTCATGAGGTCGATTATATATATATATATATATATATATATATTTAGATATACATACATACATCGCTTATTTAAAAATTTATTTTGGCTACTACTTTGCCTAAACCATGCAACCTCAAGGTCGCTATTTGTGAAAATAAAAAATAAATTTTAGAAACTTTCTGAGGTCTCCTTTTTTTAGTCTAATTTGGTTAATAATATTTTAAAATAAGAGACCTCATAAGCTCTCTTATTTTAAAATATTATTGCCCAAATTTGACGTCTCTTATTTTAAAATATTACTGAACAAATTTGACTAAAAAAGGAAAAAAAATTAAAATAAGAGGCACGTCTCTTTCCCACATTTTATATCACCTAAAAATCCCTAACTCGTCTCTTTCTCCCTTTTCTTCACAGACGATTGTATAGCTTCAAAGACGGAATTGCATCTCCGTTGAGCCTCTGGCAACTCACTTACTCAATTTGAAGCTCTAGTTCCTGTCGTCGATTTGTGGAAACTCTATCTGTCAATTTTCGAACAGGTAATTTTGTAGCTTTTAATTTTTTTAATTTGAAAAGTTGTGAGCATATGTAGCTAGTTAAGGTGTAATGCTTGTTGATATTCAATCAAACCTTTAGAATTAGCATTAATAATTGAATGTGAGATAAGAAATATGTCAATGAGATTTTTCTTATTTTTGAAAAAGATGTCATATGTTGTTGTTTATTAAACATGACCAAATCAATTTCATGTATGGTTTTGCCTCTTTTCCTCTTTATGTTAATGCTTTTTTTTAGTATATGATTCCTCTCTTTGGAATAGAAAAATAATATTAGTGACCAAATTGAATTAAAAGATGAATTTTAAGGAAAATCATAGGATATGCGTAATTATCTATTTTGCCAACTCAAGCAATCTAAAGGATTAACTAATATTCCACGAAAATAAAAATGTGAACAATTAACAATGAAAGAGGAAATTAAACTTTGTGAATGGGTTGATAACCTGCATGGTAGAGAAAAATATACCTAAAATGTTGTCCAGAGGTCGATATACTTTTTCATCGATGATGTCTTGATTTGTACTCGTATGATGTGATTCAAAGCAGAAAATAGAGTTGTATTTTTTTGGTTTGGCAGAGCATGGTGGATCACGTTGTGTGTATAAAGTTTGTTAAATCTCAAAACTTTGTTATATTGTTGTTTTTGTTTGTGCTGGTAAGATACAAATTACCTTATATGTCCATTACCATAGGAATGAAGATAACATATCTCTAGTGTTCAGAGGCGGATCCAAGATTTGAATTTTATGGGTTCACAACGACCTCAAGTTAATCTGTAGTTATAATTGAGTTCATAGTAAAAAAATGTAGTTATTAAGTAGATTCTTTAACATGTAACCAGACCTCTAGATCCGTCCTTGTCAGCTGTCAAAGTCAGTACACAATGAATTACTAAGTTATGAAAACCACTAAAGGAACCAAATAATCATAATATGCATTACTCACCGAGTAAAATGGGGTAGCAGATACAATACTCATTGGCGTTGGTGCATTGGTTGGAGAGAGAGCATATAGCGCAGTCTAAAACAGTTGTGTAGATCCCGTTTCAACTACAATGTGATAGTTTCTAGTCTGAGCATTACCAACTAGATTGTGCAGTCTAGTTACTGCATTTGCAAAGTCTGGCTCTAGAAACCAGCAATGGTTCTTAGTATCCGAAAAATAACTAATGGATTGTCAACCTCATAAAACAAGTATTGTTTTGTCTCCCATTTGCTTCCAGTAGACCTTGTACATGGTCGGATCACCACTGCAGAGATTGTAACAAGACATTAAATCTTCTTCGTACTGTAATCATATTAATTACTAAAAAATAACTTCCTTTCATAAATGGACCATATATTGCTTTTTCACTTATGAATATAGTATCCACCTTATATTGTCCGCAGCGTCAAACAATATAAACCAAAATTTTCATTTCAGCAATCACATTTACATAAAGTTTTCAACAATGCAACACAATGTACCATTAATTAAAAGTGGTACAATCTAGACAATAGTCCATGCTGCAACATCATTTAATGTTGCAACATCATTTAATCTGCCTCACCTAACCATCTAATCTGTATTAAATGATGTTGCAGCATGGACTATTGTCTAGATTGTACCACTTTTAATTAATGGTACATTGTGTTACATTGTCGAAAACTTTATGTAAATGTGATTGCTGAAATGAAAATTTTGGTTTATGTTGTTTGATGTTGCGGACAATATAAGGTGGATATTGTATTCATAAGTGAAAAAGAAATCTTTGGTCCATTTAAGAAAGGAAGTTGTTTTTTAGTAATTAATATGATTAAAGTACAAAAATGTCTTATTACAATCTCTCCAGTGGTGATTCGACTATGTACGAGGTGTACTGCAAGCAAATGGGAGACAAAACAACACTTGTTTTATCAGGTTGGCGATCCATTAGTTATTTTTCGGATACTAAGAAACATTGTTGGTTTCTCAAGCCAGGCTTTGTAAATGCAGTAGCTAGACTGCACAATCTAGTTGGTAATGCTTAGACTAGAAACTATCACATTGTAGTTGGAACGGGATCTACACAACTGTTTCAGGCTACGTTATATTCTCTCTCTCCAACCAATGCACCAGAGCCAACGAGTATTGTATCTGCTACCCCATTTTACTCGGTGAGTAATGCAAATTATGATTATTTGGTTCCTTTAGTGGTTTTCATGACTTAGTAATTCATTGCATACTGACTTTGACAGCTGACAAGGACGGATCTAGAGGTCTGGTTACATGTTAAGGAATCTACTTAATAACTATAATTTCTTACTATGAACTCAATTATAACTATAGATTAACTTGAGGTCGTTGTGAACTCAATTGAAATTCAAATCTTGGATCCACCTCTGAACACTAGAGGTATGTTATCTTCATTCCTATGGTAATGAACATATAAGGTAATTTGTATCTTACCAGCACAAACAAAAGCAACAATATAACAAAGTTTTGAGTTTTAACAAACTTTATACACACAACGTGATCCACCATGCTCTGCCAAACCAAAAAATACAACTCTATTTTCTGTTTTGAATCACATCATACGAGTACAAATCAAGACATCATCGATGAAAAAGTATCTCGACCTCCGAACAACATTTTAGGTATATTTTTTTCTACCATGCAGGTTATCAACCCATTCACAAAGCTTAATTTCCTCTTTCATTGTCAATTGTTCACATTTTTATTTTCCTAGAATATTAGTTAATCCTTTAGATTGCTTCAGTTGGCAAAATAGATAATTACGCATATCCTATGATTTTCCTTAAAATTCATCTTTTAATTCAATTTGGTCACTAATATTATATGTCTATTCCAAAGAGAGGAATAATATACTAAAAAAAAGCATTAACATAAAGAGGAAAAGAGGCAGAACCATACATGAAATTGATTTGGTCATGTTTAATTTACAACAACATATGACGTCTGCATCTTTTTCAAAAACAAGAAAAATCTCATTGACATATTTCTTATCTCACATTCAATTATTAATGGTAATTCTAAAGGTTTGCTTGAATATCAGCAAGCATTACACCTTAACTAGCTACATATGCTCACAACTTTTCAAATTAAAAAATTAAAAGCTACAAAATTACCTGTTCAAAATTGGCAGATAGAGTTTCCACAAATCGATGGCATGAACTAAGGCTTCAAATTGAGTAAGTGAGTTACCAGAGGCTCAACGAAGATGCAATTCCATCTCTGAAGCTATACAATCATCTGTGAAGAAAAGGGAGAAAGAGACGAGTTAGGGCTTTTTAGGTGATATAAAACGTGGGAAAGAGACGCGCCTCTTATTTTAATTTTTTTTCCTTTTTTAGTCAAATTTAGTCAGTAATATTTTAAAATAAGAGACATCAAATTTGGTCAATAATATTTTAAAATAATAGACCTTATGAGTGTCTCTTATTTTAAATATTATTGACCAAATTTGACTAAAAAAAGGAGACCTCTGAAAGTTTCTAAAATTTATTTTTTATTTTTTATTGTCACAAATAGTGACCTTGTGAGGTCGCATGGTTTAGGCAAAGTAGCTGCCAAAATAAAATTTAAAATAAGCTATCTATACTAATTTATATATATACTCATGAGGTCTCATATTTAAAAATTAAAATAAAACAAAATTATAGATGCAAATAGTGACCTCATGAGGTCTCTTTTTAGTGACCTACTTTTGAGGTCTCAATTTTTAGGTATCTTTTATCAGTTTTTTTAGTTGTGTCACCTAAGACACATAATTTCCGGAGTGTACTCATCATCTTTTTCAAAAACTTGCTCTTCTTCATTTCATGTTCCGTCATCTTTTTCTTCCTCCTCCCCATTTTTGCCATCATGTTCTTGAGAATCTGGTTATCCTGCACTAGAGTGGAAAGGGTAGAAGTAGCACTACCTGAGGCCGATGAGCTTTTTCCTGGTCCTGTAGGAAGACTCCTAGTCAACTCCTGAATCTGCAAGTGAATCAAAGTATCCATAAATTGCATATGTCCTGATAAGTGAACTAATGTCGGTGGTCCCTTCAATAGCAAGGTGGTCCCTTCAATAGCAACTCAGCTAGAGGAGGGATAGAGTCTAAACTATGTGAATCGGTACCCTCAATGAATGTGCCAAACACTGGATCTTGCACATCAAACTTTCTCTTCTTAGTCACATGCCTTGGACCCTTCTTTTTCAGTGGATAGATACTTCCTTCGGGACTCCTCATGTTATCTCTCTCATGTGTCACAAACCACTCTTGTCCTACTTCTCTTGCCCTTGTCATGTGAATATCATTATTGACATCGAAAGACAATAGTAATTATTGATCCTCGCGGAGTCAAAATGAACTTGTTTGCTGAGGACCGTAACTACCAAGTCAGCGGAAAAGTTGGTTTCGGTGACATGCACATAGAACTCTCGAACCACCGTGTGGTTAGCCTTGATAGGCGCATCCATGAAACACCTCTATCCGCCGGCCTCCAATTGCCCATAGAAGTCCGGCATGCGCTCTAGCAGATTTTTTTAAGAGAATATCTCTCTCTTTTGTGATATTCTTTGTGGGGAGGCGGTCACGCAATCGGTGGAATATAGCGGACACAAACCGCTCATGATCAGAGATTTCATCTTCCATGATATTTTCTTCCATTTGTTCCTCCACTTGATTGACGTCGTCGGCAATGATTTTGCAAATAAAATACATATACAAGATGCAAACATGGAAAATGAATGCATAGGCACGTAAAGCAATGTATTGTCAAGCAATTAGGTAAAGAAATGAGTGAAAAAGAAATCGAGTGAATGGAGGCGAAGCTACTATTTTTGGTAGTTTTCACTACCAGTTATACAACTCATCAGGATCACGAGATTAGATGTCGCGATAGCGAGCCTCACCTTTTCAAGTCATCTCGATCACAGAATTACACATCACAATCAATTTCAAAATTTAATACATTCGCAGTATGCGACATCATGATCGCATAGAATACTTTAGCCTAGAAAATATTTTTCACTTTGGCATTACATCGAACATGTTGTGAGCAACCTATTCTCATGTCGTTTTCAACCAATTGCAAGCCCCTAATTCACCCTTATTCAGTTAACACCCATTACACAACATTAAACAACAACACTACTCCACACAAATAAATTTTCAACACCAATCATGATAAAAAAACTAAGGGCGAGAATCACCCCTTTTGCAAATAACTCACCAATTTCAAGCAAAGATAAAATAAAATAGGGGGAAGAAGACATACCTTAAGTGATGAAAAAAAACTTGAAGGGAATTCTTGTCAAAAATTGATTAGAGCAATTGATTTTATAGTGGGGGGGGGGGGGAG
>NW_006239175.1:882895-923543 GCF_000226075.1 Solanum tuberosum | reverse complement strand
TTTAATAATTTTTTTGGGTATTTTTTTTTTATGTGGGGGGGGGGGGGAGTTTTTTGGAGTTTATGGGACACCAAAATGAATTTCAAAACTGCTGCCTTTTTACATTCACGTGAGTCATCATGGTCGCGACTCCGTTCTTCGCAATCGCGACAAGAAGCTATTTTACCTTTCACGAACGTGGCACCAATCACCCGCGATTGCGACTAGAGGCCATCGTGATCGTGATGAGTAACATGATGTCACACTTGCTAAAGTTATTGTCTATTTGGGCGATGGCTGAGCAAAAAAGGTGATCCACCCAATTTCTTAGGCACACCTGAGTATCCAAAAATGTGCCAACTCCTATTTTTGAAGGTGTTTTCACCCCAAACTTCAATCCCAATCAATTTTATACATTCAAACCAGTTCAAAACATCAGCACCAACTTTGAAATTATGAGTGTTACATAAAAACGAAAATCAAATCTAAACTACAAATAAAAAATGAGAAATTAAACTAATTTGGGTACCGATGGGTTGCCTCCCATCAAGCGCATAATTTAACGGCGCAACACAACACCAGGTATATCACCCTTTGTGTTTTCACTTCGAAGCAATGAACCTCCTACCCAACTTTGCCTCATACTTTCATTTTGGATCCTTGGGTAGGGTTGAGAGAGTCACTAGGCCACCTGAGCATTGTTTTTCATGATAGTTGGCCGTCAATTGAGTGACACTCTTGATTCCGTATGAACTAAAGTTTCCATAAATTATATTTTTGGTTCTTTTACGCAACTTTAGTATCATCACATTTATTCTAGCTTCTTTTTTGTTATTGGTTTAGATTGGTTGCAAAGGAACATAATATCCTCAATGCCCACCACTATCCTTTTTTTTGTTTCTGCATTAGCTTCCAAAGTAGCGATTTCAAACTCGAGTTGGACCACCTCATAGAACCTAGCTAGGTGTAAGGCATGATACTTCTCTTCGATCCTTTTGACCATTGGATAAGGAGTAACATCTACTTCCTCTCTAGTTCCCACCATGGTCCTAAGAGTTGCGAGTTCAAACTCGAAATTGACCGCCTCATGGCACCGAGTGAAGTGCATTTTGAGAAGCATTTTCTTTTCTTGGGAGAGTTGGAGTAGGGCCCTTTCACCCTAAATGAGCTTTTCTTCCATGACCCTAAGCCAAAATTAGGTTATCACATTTGATTCACAACATGGACATGGGCCAGTATAAGGCATACCACTCCCAAACATATGATCACAAAAAAACATAATATCTAAACAAAAGAAAGTAAAGACAACTATAAACAATTTAGATAGAATTAAGTAAACTAGAAATCCTAAATCAATTCAATACATCTAATTATTACCCAACAATGGTGCCATTTTTTATAACACTCAAATTACCCTCAAAATAAGTTCTAAGAGTAAACGGTCGTCATCAATAAAAATACACAACTAAGAGTCAGGATCGAATCACACGAGGAACAATTAGTCGGCAATCGAAAAGATAAAGGATAAATAGATACCAGTTTGAATCTAAATATGCAATCTACAAGACAATCAAATAGAAAGAGGTCTTGCTAACAAAATAAAGGATTTGGGCAAAGACAATATCAAGCAAGGGATGATTGAGATTTAGGAAATTTGGAACTCAACACTCATTCAACGATCCATTGTCATCTCAACACATGTAAATTAATCAAAGATTGACTCGATCATCATCAATCAACACGTATCTTCTTTCGGTCTCAAAGTGATTTATCAGTAAATCTCCTTTCGGGTTCAATTGTGTTCAACAACAAGCAATCCAATACTTTAATCTAAATCCATGCTTCTAGTAAATTTAGCATTCAACAGAGTAATCTAAATTATCTCATTTCGGTCTTAAATTTAGAGATCAAAGTCAAACATGACTATAAATCTAATTCTCTTTTGAGCAATCAACAAAAATAGGAAGCTAGATTTAAGCATGAATCTCAAATCATAGATTAAAGCATGAAAATTAGAATAAACCATAATCATCAAAGCATGAAACTGTAACAACCTGAACCTTCGTTAATTAGGAAAAGCAAAAATTCGGGAAAAATTTGGGGCCACAGTCCCGCCACGGCGGGCCAGATGCCGCTAAGGCGGTGGCACCAAGGCGGGGTAAGTTAGCGCCAGAGCGGGATAGGCGAGACATAATGTAAATAACGTGAATTTTTATTTTCTTCTTCTTCCTAAAATACCTAGATTAGACATAAATCACTCACAAACCCTCCAAAAAGCTGCTCCAAGCTTAGGAAAGAAGGAAGAAGAGATTCTAGTGCGAGGATGGCGAAATCTTACGGATTCTTGGCCAAATTCATCATCATGTCGTCCAAAAAACCAGAAAATTATCTGCAATTCCTCCGTGCAACTGCTTGGCGTCCAGGTAGGCTAGGTTTTATGAATTAGTAGTTATAAATCTGTGTTCACTGTGTAATATATGTAAATCAATGGTAGGATTTATGCGTAGGCCTTCGCGCACCGAACGAAATACGATTAAACCCTAGGAAGAAGCCTTAGATAATGAACTAGGGCTAAGTATGATTGAATTAATGTCTACATGAGATTCGTCGATGAGTAGTTCATTGGGATGGTTGTGATCCTATTATTGTGTGTTGTGGGTTGCTCTTGCTTCATTGTAATACGTGTTTGTATGTGAACGAAGCCTGTTGATCACACCTAATGTGAACAAGTATGAATGAAGAACTATATATTATGAATCATCTCTTGTTGTATGATTGTGATGATATGCCTTGTGATTGTGATTGTGTATCGGTTGCCACGTTCCGACATAACTAACTAGGATCGGTTGCCACATTCTGGCATAATCTTTGGATCGGTTACCACGTTCCGGCATAATCTTTGGATAGGTTGCCACGTTCCGGTATAATCTTTGGATCGGGTACCACGTTCCGGTATGCTAACAGATTGGGTTTTGGTTCCATGAGAGAACCAATGACTTGACATAGTTGTAGGCCTTGAGAATTGGGAAATTGTACCTTGTTCATAATGATAATTGATGTTGTAATTACCGGAGTTGTTTTATGGTTATGGGGACTTATGCTTGATTGTTATTCTATGTTGAGTAACTTGATATGTACCTTGAGATGGAGTGATACAGTAAGTGGGGAGTGAACGTCGCAAGAAGTGTTAAGGACCGGGTAAAAGATGTCGTGTGTTGTAATGGCAAGGAGTGGGGGGTGGTGTACGAGATGTAAGTGTTTAGGTGGATTTCACCTAGGAAAAAGGGAGTTGTGTTTAGTAGTAGGCTTGAGGTAATGTACTATGTGGCCATGTCTAGGTGCTATGAGGAGGTAGTAAGGGTGTAATGTGAGCGGTTAGTTGGAATATTGTAGTTGTATTTGGGGAATTGTCTATGTGTTAGAATGGTTAGGCTATGATCAAGAACCTAGTAGGCTGGCCGATAAAGTGGTTAGTAGTTAGAGTGCCAGTGTGATTTGGAGGTATTTCGAGAGAGAGTAAAGGTGTAGAAGCAATGGGTTTTATTGCATGATCTTATTAGTTGATTTCTTATGTTATGTGGCGAGCGTTGGGTTGACCGATGATGTCAACCAGTACGTGTGGTTGTACTGATACTACTCTTGCTATGTCTTTTGACATAGACTGGATGCAGGTTGGAGACGTTTCATTAGATGAAGACGAAGAAATCTCCAGCAGCTTCTATTTTTCCTTCCGCATGGTGGGAGCTGTGTCTTTTATTTATTATGTCCAGTTGTACTCTAAGTAGCTCTTGTACCTGTTTAGACTAGATTCTTGGGGGTGTAAGTTACTTTACAAGTTTTAACTCTAAATTGTTTAAAGTTTATTTATGAAAACTCGATGATTTCGCTTATCTCTATTTTTCGTTAATTTTTCGCATGTTTTAAGTGTGGAGTATGAGTATTCTCCTACTTAGGTGGTAGTATGTAGGTGCCCGCACTTCCCGGTGGGTTGGGTCGTGACAGAAACCACATACAAAAATCATTAGAGTGAGCAATCAAGACCCAGATGATTTGTCTATTTCTAGCATAAAACATTAATCTCAATTACACAATTCCACTTACAATTTTAGAAATTTAAATCAAGGGAGTGAAGAAGCAACTAAGTGATTTTACTAATAAGAATACACTTTTTAAATCCAAATGTGAATTGTGAGGCAATTTGCAAGTCTCAACCCAAATTGAAATCTACAAGTTTTACTCTACTCTAAGCTAAGAAGATGGAATTCTCTCTCTAGGATTGATGCATACAAGATGGATACAAGATGGATATATGAACATTGATTGTTGGTGAGTGTAAAAAGGATTTTAAGGATCAATTTGGGGAAATTCCAAATCTTCCCAGGTGCCAGGCGTTTTACCCTTTGCGATTGTGACAACTAACTCACGCGGTCGCGATGAGTAGTGTTGCTAGGTCATGCGATCCCGACTCTGACCATGCAATCGTGAGATTTAAATTTCTTGGGCAATGCGATCACGACCTTTGTTTCACACGGTCGCGATGAGCAAACTTCTGTCAGTTCTACTTTCTTCTAATTGACCTCTTCTTGTTTCAATTTCATTTGATTTCTTCAAACATCTTCTCAATCAACTCTGCATTTCATTTTCCTGCAAATATGAAGCAAACCACATTAAAAAACAATTATAAACTAAAGAAGGTCAAAATAACTATCAAAAGAGCCTCAAATAAGTGGAAATCCACCACTCATCACTCACTCCCTTGTTTTCTACACTTGTGTAGTTTATGGGCTCCGTTCATCCTGATCATCCTCTCGCACCTGTGTCTGAGGCTTGATTTGAGGAGTTTGTGAGGTAGTTGTTAGTCATCATGGAAGGCATCACTCACTCTTGACTATGTGTTTCTACTATTCTAGGAATGTATACATTCAGACTTATTCTTTTATAAAAATCTATATATTTACGTAGTGGCTCGTATACATGACACCATGTTTTGGGGAAGGTTTGGTTATGTTATTATTTCCGCAATTCTTACGTTATGTTTAGTCCTTTTTTCCTTTCCTACTTCCGTATATACCTTTGTCGATGGTTGCTTTGTTGACATGTCTTGGTTGGATAAGGCATGTGTCATCACACCCAATTTTTGGATCATGACAGTTAGAACTTTTACCTCTTCATACCGTTGCATTTTAAAATTGTAAAACGATAAATTTGAATGATCCAAACTCGATGAATGTAGTTCTCTAAAGCAATGAAGAAACAATCTATTGGGGAGGGGAAAGCTCCCCGGGACCACCTACCACTAGTTCTAGAATTCTTTCACCGAAGTAAGAAGATTGCTACTCTAGCCCTAGCTACTCTACGCGGATACGATCTTTCCTCTTCCCTGGGCAATCCGCCAGAGACAGGGACTTACCATTTGTTGTTCTAGTGGATATGTTTTTGCACGGGTTTATGTTATGAAACATTGACTTGCACAAACTTTCCTTTTTTCTGTGCAGGTCTACGTCTATGTTTTTGTTTTGTTTGTGGACAAAAGATATTCAGTCAGGCCTATGGCTGGATCCTTTTAGATCTACGAGCCGTCCGGCCCCGGCCGTTTACATGAGCACATGGAATATATGGTTGTTGAAGTGTACACTTGTACACTGAATATGTAGGAGTAGTCTCACCCAGTAGATGGACAAGCTAGTAGTACCAATCAAGGAACCCTTGAACTCTAGAGCTTTCTTTCCTGATGGGGACTAAGAAAAGGAGACGAATATAGCTAAACAACTGCAGCAGAAAGAATGAAAAGCCAAAAGTCAAGGTGCATAGTGGTCTTTTCAAGAATAGGGGAGTACAGAATAAGGGGTTTGCAAGAAAAAAGTGAGTCCACTGGAACTATGGACAAGGATATTTTACTCAATTCCCCTCTTACTATTTTGAAAAGTGGAATAAAATGAAATTCCATCGGTGTGTATGTAAGACAACTAACATTATTTGTGTTCAATTAGGCAAGCCAGAGCAAGACTTCTCTGTGGGAATACCCGGCTATCTCTTACCTTAAATAGAGAAAATCTCTGGAATTCTCTGATGCTGGGGATTCTATCTAAAAAACTGTGTATTGCGATCTCCGCAGACGATCGTTCTTTTCTTTTCATAAGATCTGAGTCTTCCGCCGATTGGCAGAAATGCTAGTCGGAATTCGAGAACGGTCCCTCCCACCATAATGGAAGGAAACCCGGGACTAAAAACAAAAAGGATAGGAATGAATTGAATAAACAAAGAATATATAGAACCTTGAGCATTTTCTCTTCTCGGCAATGGTTCGAATCTCGGGCAACCCACTCTCATATCGAAATTATAATTCTCTATAGAGAAGTCCGGATTTTTCCAATCAACTTCATTAAAATTTTGAATAGATCCACATAAACCTTGGTTGACACGAGTATATAAGTCATGTTATACTGTTGAGTAACAAGCCTTCCATTTTCTGCAGTCTAGAAAGATGTTGTTTGCTGCTATTCTATCTATTTGTGCGTCAAATTCGAAGAAGATCTCAATTTATAATGAAGAAATGATAGTAGCTCTATGTTTTATAGGCTTTATCATATTCAGTCGGAAGAGTTTAGGTAATACTATCAAAGTGACTCTCGACGGGAGAATCCAGGCTACTCAGGAAGAATCGCAGCAATCCCCAATCCTAACGAAGTAGTTCCTCCGGAATCCAATGAACATCAACGATTACTTAGGGTCAGCTTGCGAATTTATGGCACTGTAGTAGAATCATTACCAATGGCACGTTGTGCCTAGCACCGAAAGAGAAGGCCTTGTTCTGCAGGGTATGGCCCTGGACAATGGAAAAATAGAATAAGATGGAGCCTACCTACTTGGTTCGGACGAAGTGTCTAAGTCACTTTGTTTCTTTTTGTCCAAGTGCACGATCAAGATCAAAGTGTCCGTCTGTTCGGTAAGTCAGCCAGTCGTCATCTTATCTTGAACGAGCATCATCGTCCCCTGCATTCATTGAAAAATTATATTTGATATAGGCTTATTTTTTTCTAATATCTATACATTGTTGGTTTCCCACACCAGGAATAATTTCTCTTCAACTATTTTTTGAATTCCTTTACTAAAAATCTTGATGTTATTACTATTCAAAGGAATAGTTCTACAACTAAGAGGAGACATATAAACACGACATAACAATTAATTTTTCAATTTCATTTTCCCATAATTTTTTTGTCTTTCACATTGCAAAAAAAAGTGAACGTTTTTTATTTAATTTAAAATTAAGTTTTTATTTTATTTTAATATATCTTATAGTATTATATGAACAACTACAAATATATTATTTTATGTACGTCACATATTTGTTAATTTCATAATCTAAATAAGTTTAAAGAAAAGAGATGTGTAGTCTTCCACCCCAAAACAAAAATTCAAATACTTTAATTTTAGGTCAAACTAATCTTTTGTAAGAAAAATATTATTACCTCAATCACAATTTAATGTCCTATATCAATTTTGTAGTGAATCTGATAGTTTGAATTAGATATGATATTAGACTAACTCTATGAAAACCATTTAACTTTATTTGGTCAAAGTCTTAAAATCAAAGTTGTCATGTATTATGCTAAATTTAAAACACACTACAACATATAATAAATTACAAAAGTAAAAGAAATAAATCATATATTTTAAATAAATTTCTCAATTAATGTTAAAATATCATTATTAGCACAATAATAAAATTCTTCGCAATAATTAATTTAAAAATCTAGTTCGTTCACACCTTTGCACTTGAAAAATTTATCTTACCTTTAATTGACAAATAATAAATTTTCCTAAATTGAACAAACATAAATTTCAAGAAATAACTCAGCAGTCGAGAGTGTACATATAAAACACGAGATACTGTTTGGTTCACTTCTTCATTTTAATTATTTATTTTTAAAAAAAAATCTAAGCTATTAAGAGGAGACACTTGAATCAATATAGGTGATAAGCGATATCATTTTGCTTCTTCACTTACTTCAGTTTTGTAAGGGAATAGATTAACAACCCAGAGGAACATATAAACGCGATCAAGACGGTATTGATTTACTCATTCATTTTATTCAATCTATTTTTGTCTTTTATTTTATTTCAATAAAGGACTCAAATTACGTGATGGTGAGTTTGATTCAATTCAAATCTTGTTTTGTTTCTCAATTTTTTCCCCTGTGTTCATTTATAAATTTGCAGTTCATTTTAGCAAGTGCCTTTGAATTTATAGACCATTTTTAAAAAAATTTAAAACCTAAAAATTAACAAGATTGACAAATATTTGGTTTCTCCTTCTTGAAATCCTGTTTCAATTTTTTTTGTCTAGGGCATATCGAAAAAAATATCTCTACCCCACAAAGGTTGTACCAAAAGTTGTGTACATCTTCCCATTTTCAAACCCTAGTTTATGTATATCTCACCCTTTTTAAATCCTACTTGTGGGATAACACTGGTATGTTTCTTTTTTTGTGTGTGTATCGATATGTATGAACAATCTCATTTAAACAGAATGAGACTTCCATCGATTTTTCCAAAGGTATTCACTCAATTTTTCAATCTAAGAATGGCTGTCATTGAAGGATGATGCTTTCTTCATCCCTTATAATCATTCCTCTATGTTTCTCTCAAATCTAAAAGCTTTGTTTTTGCTCTTAGATCTATATGTAATATTAATTTCTAATTTTTTTAAAAATAATTTTCACTTTATGACATACAGTGTATATGTAGGGTGATGATTAGGTTAAAGTGTATGTATCTTCAACGGCATATGTGTATATTAACCTAATTAGGATAAAGTATATGTATCTTTAACGGCATATGTGTATATTAACCTAACTATTTTTCTTTTGTGATTTCTAGAATTTCATTTGTTTTCCAAATTAGACTCATTAGTATGGAGGGAAGATTTTACTTTGTGAGAGCATGATTTGTCAATTTGAATAATTAGTTGATATTGCTTTTTGTATTTAATTCCACAGTATATGTCCAATATGCTCGAAGCACAAAAGAAAAAGAAAGAAGATGCCAAGAGGAACAAGAAATCTTCTGGAAAGGACCAAGAGAACTCTCCCAAGAAGGTATTACAGAACAAGCGAAAGAAAAAAATTATTTATGGTATGTATTTAATTCATTCAGCATCTTACACTTGACTTATGTTGATTATTATTTTCCTTGTTCACTTTAATAAATTAAGAGAGAATTAATGTCTTTTTTAATATTAATCTTATTATTAAATAACCTTTTTAAAATTAATTGAAGTATTAGTAGTCAGCAAATTAATTTCAATGTATCATTAATAATTTTTTCTTAGTAAACTAAATTTATAACTAATATTGTTTCAAGGGAACAAGGGAAGCAATTCACAACTTCCCACGAAAGAGGGGAAGGATGCAAACGATCATGAACTACATAATTTATTAATTTATTCTACAACTTATAAATGACTTATACTATTAATTATCTTTCATTTGGTTATTTATGATTTTCAGGTGAGTTTGAGAGCCTTGGCGTAGATAACTCATTGAATAATTCTAATGCTACCTTAATAGACAATAACATTGACAATACGTGTTTGTATCCCCTCCTTCATGCTTGCGAGGTAATTGTTCAGCACTTATGTCTATTAATAATTTTTTTTATTGAGTACGCTTATTATATTTCACAATATATTTTTATATCTCCAATTAGGGGTGTGCAAAAATCGAACCGATCGATAAACCGAACCGAAAAAAGTGTTATTGGTTTATTGTTATTGGGTTGTTGGGTTAACGGTTATTTAATGGTTTTACAAAATAAAATTATTGGGTTATCGGTTCGTTATTGGTTTTTGAATATTGGGTTATTGGGTTAACCGATAACCCATTAAGAATATAATAATTTACTATTTTAATTTTTAGTTATACATATATATAATATATTAAACAAAAAATATTAATATAATTAATAGTATATTAGACTAAAAATATAATAACTTTACGCAATAATTAACACTACTTAATAGTTAACTCTCCTCTCTACTTTTAGTTATTTAACCTTTAGGTTTTACTTTTTAGTATTACTTATTTACTTTAGTTAGTTTATAATTGACTAATATTAGCTTTTGCATGATTGTAAATATCTGCAATTTGATTAACGTTAGAAATTCAGATTTTGTGCTTCTTTTAAAAAAAATAACGTAAGAACTTCATTTAGTTGGGTCATTTCTTTATATATGATTTACCATAAGCATGGCCTCATTTGCTACTGTTTTGACTTTTGTCTATGATTTGATTTTATTTTATTTCTTTATTGCATAAAGGGGACCTCGTTTTATATATTATGGTGATCGAAAATTGATCAAGACTTTGTTGTGATGACCAAAATATAGCAAGTTGGTCCCTGTTGTCCCGTTTGGGATGATTATTTCGATGTATGCGTATTGCGTCAAATTATTGGATAAGTCATATATTTGTTTTGAAAGCATTTTCTTATTGGTTAAACCAAAAACCGAACCGTTAAAGACCTAAAATTGATAAACCGAAAATCGATAACAAATATCTTATTGGTTTGGTTATCAGTTTGGCATATTTAAAAACCGAAAACCGATAAATCGAACCGATAATACTTAAAACCGAACCGAATCGACCGATACACACCCCTATCTCCAATCATTTATAAAGGAATACTATGAATTTGCAGGAGTTAGAAAGTGAGAAATTCAAAGAATGCAGCGAAAGCAACATAAGATAGGATCAAAAGGATTCTTTTGAGGAGGAACTAGCTGATCAACAACAACAAGAAGATATCAATGGTACTTAAGGAATTTTGCATTTTACAAATTAAACTTATGTTAATTATTTGAAATTTTTTCCTATTGAAAGTAGAGATTTTATCCTAAATTCGAATCAATGAGCGCATGGTAGTTGAAACACTTGCCCTAAATGGCATAAAACACAATGGTAGCCTAAAATACAATCATTAGATTGGAGCTTCAGTCCCACTTTTTGAACTTATAATTTATTTTACATATATCATGCAATCTCGCATATAATTTTCAGGTAATTCAGATCTCAACAAAATTACATGTGAAGATGGTCTTCCAGATAATTCTGATCGTATTATAAACGACAATATTATCAATTATGGCTCGAGACTTTTGGCAAGAGATGAAAATGATGAAAACTATCATATCACACAAGAAATACCGAGAAGTACAAAATTTCGTTCCATCGACAACCTCTATAAGGTAATTCATATAAAGGTTATGTTTATCTTCTTCTATAACATAAAGTATTTTCAACAAGTTTCTAATATTGTTCAACAATAAGTTGCTTTTTCTTTACTTTTGGTAATTAGATATTTGACAATATAAAATAAATTGTTAAACTTATTTTGATTATCTCATCAAATTTCCTTTCATTCCACAGTGTACTTCCAGGATCTCACCAATTGAAGATGAATATAATTGGAATTATCCAACTAAAGAAGACCCAAATATGAATCATTTGGCAAACGAATATTCAAGTATCAAAACAAACGAAAAGAACGTTGGTTGTGAGAGAAAAGGAGAAACAACAATGGAGAAAAGAATTTTGATACTTCTTCCCCCTAAGTTCAAGATTGCATTTTTATCATTTCTTTGAATTCTATCTCCAAGCTCAGATTGTCTTTTGATCCATTTTTGAATGTTGAATTTTATCATTTCATGTAAAACTTTAAATCTAAGTCGCCTTTATAAACTTTGTCAATTACTTCTTTAGTTCTTATTTATTAACTATCCTTTATTAAGGTTTATTTTCAAAATTCATCAACAAGAACGGTGTAATCTCTCTCGAGTAATAAAAGATCACATTTGACATCAAGGGTCTTTAGAAAACTGCCTATCTACCTTTACGAGATAGTGATAAGGTCTGCATACACTTTATCCTCCCCAGATTCGACTTAGTGGATTTCACTGGGTATGTTATTGTTGTTGTTGATAGTATACCAAATCAATAAAGGTAAGTATTCTCAACATCAAAATGTTTGTTCACAACTAGTCTATGAATTCATAGAGTCTAAATAGCTCACACAGCATGTAATAGATCTTATTTCCTACAATTCAACATAATGATCTTCACAATAACTAAATAAGCAATGGACGACAACAAGACACCAACCATGTGTCCTTATGAACAGCCTCACTATAATAAATAAATGATTTAGTGGCAATAGTATAATTTGTCGCTATATTGTATTTAATGGCAATAATCAATAAATATGAGTATTTATAACCAATTCTCATAAAAATGTCATCAAAGGCTTTAGTGACATTGGATGCATTAACTCAATTATCACTAAATGTCTCTTTTGTTGTAGTTGTTGTAAGTGAAGTGTCAGTGTCACAGCCTATACATGAATTTTGAGGACGTTAAGGGATCATGGAAAAATACTATAGAAAGGATGAAAAGATTACAACATAAAAAAATATATTGAAGGTCAAGATAAAACAAGATTATATGCTACAGGATTACAACAGAAAAAAAGTTTGAACATGCATACCCAACCCTAATCCAATCCTTTTAACTTCCTATCTCCTATAGCTTCACCAAATTATAGGGTCTTTGATCAAGAAGGAGGGGGGAGGGGGTATTAGGTAGGTTTCATCTAACCTATTTCACTTGTATTTTCAGTCTACTATGAGTATATTCAAAACAAACAAGTCTCTTTTAATTTACACACCTCATGATAACACAGTTCATTCTCTTTATTTTTTCTCACAAACTATTTCTCCATGCCGTCTACGAAAAACCACCTGTCACTTCTCTCTTCAATAATTGAGTGTTTTTTTCTGTTTATTTATAGTAGCTGAATATTGCTACTGATGTTATTGGTTGGTCTGCCAAATTCATAATTCCTAGCTAGAATCTTTGAATTAATCTTGCATCAAATAAATACTTTTATATTTCTTCTATTCTAAAATAATACTACTAATTGTTGAAGTAGCAAAGAGAAGATTGTTAAGTTTTAAGGGATGATGAATGAAATGCTCTTATTGCTAAGATATCTATATTTTGTACCAAACATGAAATTTTGATACAAAATTTTGAGGAGCAATATGTTAGCTCTTTAAGTTCATGGCAAAAACTTGCTCACTATACAGTCTTACATCATTACCGTGTAGAAGTGTTTTGCAATATTATAGATTTGCAACTTCAAGAACTTAATGATCGTTTTAATGAAGTGGCTACTGATTAGCTACATGGAATTGCTTATTTAATCCAATTAACTCATTTTTAAATTTTGACATCAAAAAAGTAATAAGAATGACTGAATAATATCCAACTGACTTTGATGAATTTAATATGATATTCTTGAGAATCAACTTGCCAGTTACATTGTTAATGTTCTTGATATTGATGAAAGGTTCTCCGACTAAATGGACTTTGTGATCCTTCCAAAATATTAGTCCAAACAAAAAAATATTCAAATTATTGTCTGGCATTCCGCTTAGTGAAACTTGCTCTACTACTACCAGTTGTCATTGCATTCGTTGAAAAAGCTTTCTCGACATTGAAGTTTATCGAGAATGAGTTGTGGAGTCAAATAAGTGATGATTTTTTAGTGGTTGTTTGGTGCTCTTTTTTAGAAAAATATGTATTTGATACTATTCCTAATGATGTTATTATTAAGACATTTGAAGATATGAAACTGATACGTCCAAACTTACACCTCAATTAAGAAGTATAAACGGTTGAAGTCAATTACAGAACTCAACTGAAGTTGAGGTCGATCCCACAGGGAATTTACTACAGAAATAACCTTATTGATGTTTTTATTCAATTGTGATTAGTATTTTCAAAAGAAAATAAATTACGAAAAGTAAATGTTAGGTTGTTTGTGTTTAAGTAACCAATTTTCAATTAAGATCAACCGTCAACAAGAGCAACAATAGTTTCAAGATTTCAACAGTTGATTTAACGAGACTAGGATTGTGTTCCCTATGACTTTAAGTTCACTCTAGAATCCTATACGAATAACTATTCGTTGTTAATATTATATGTTCCTAGCAATTTAGTTACATCTAACCATTTTTCAACCCTATTAGATGACTTTCACTATTTCCCTCTTGGTCTTAGAGTGCTTTGAAGTTTACCCTTGTATACTTGTTAAGAAGGTTATCTTCTCTCAATCTCAAATATTCAAAACAAGTTAATGGAGTTTGATCCTAAATTTTCCTAAATATCACTTTTTTCTCGAACAAGTAATAAATACATGCAAGTTCTAATGTGTGCACTCATTAGAAAGCAGTCATTATGAAATTAGAATTAACATATGTGATTAACAACTAAACGTTACTCGTATTTGAATCTGTAGTTATGTTTTAGTCATGGTTCCCACAACCCTGGTGTTGGTGTTTAGCCACTCATTATATCAAGAAAATCAACAAAAGAAATTATTGAAAGCATGATATCAGAGACTTACAATAATAGAAAACCAAAAGATTCTTGATATCAATACTGAATCACAAACACGAAGTTTTGATCCAAAGTAATCAACCAAGCAAACTGTTCAAAAATATAAATTGTCATTTCTTTGCGCTGTGAATGTCTCGATATAAAGAATGATAAACAGTAACATTTAAAAATAAACCCTAAGTAATTAAAATAGTCTTTAAAAACAAGTCATGCTTGAAGTAGGACTGCACTGTCACAACACCTTATGGGTAGGGTGACGACTCGTGTAAGGGTTGGCTCGCCAAGCCCCCCGTGATCCCACACTTAGACAATGTGGGTCTTCCTTTATTGGTAGTTTCACGAGCAACTAGATGGCTCATCTTAAGCACCACAGCCCATCAATTTCTCTGTGGAGTTGCACATTCACTTGAGTGGCTACTGACTTCACTGCCTCTCTTGTACAAATAGTTAAACGGCTCGTCACCTCAACCACAACCCGTCTTGGGTTCCGTGGCCTTTAGGCTAAACTTAGGCATCCATATCTTTCACTGGCTCTCTTCCACGAGCCCTCAGATGGCTCGGCAACTAGACCACGACCCGTCTGGGCTCTGTGGTGTTGATTTCAGCTCTATTTTCCTTAACTCTTTTCCTATCTTTTGCATCAAAGTGTTTTACCTATTCAACATCAAAGAAATCATCGTATCCACATAAACAAACTCGATTTCTCACACTAAGCCTTAGTTTTGCGTGTCAAATGTACTATGAGTTCACGACACATCAACACCATTAACTTAGAACCATTGCTTGTCCTCAAGCGATGAAAAAGAACAACACCCGACGCTTAAATACAAAGGAACACATCACAAATATGCAATATCTATCTTCACAACAATCTCATCCAAAATCATATATCTAATAGGCAAGGATCAATGGACGACATCTCATTACACACAATCGATCATGCTTATGTCAGTACCAACTATAAGCTAACATAGAGACTATCAAATGCAAACATAGTGCACTTACAACAAAGAAATACCTCACACATGATAATTGGGACTAACGAGTACTCACTCTCCAAGAGAACTTCTAACACTGCAAGTATACATACCATAGGCTTGCCCTTGTTTTCTAACTTAAACTATCAAACAACCGGAATAGGATCACTATAGGACTTTTATTGGCTTGTAAAGTTGTCTCGGACTAGGGAGTGGAACATTTGGTCTATGAGTAACTAGATTACCTTGGTTCTCCAAAGTTCTTATTAGCACACAACTCTTATTCGGGTGGTTCCAACTTCTTTTTCTTCGGCACATCCTGGCACCCACATCATTTCTCTTCTTCTTTTCTTATTCTCTTTCTTTTTGTTTTTCAATTCCTTTTTTCCTTTTTTTGTTACTACCATTTACTTGAATCATTCAAACTAGACCCATTCAAACATACATTGTGGTTTCATGCCTTCGGAATAACAAAGGATACGATACTGCTATTCTTTTATTCAGGTCATGACCACCCTCAACTTAGGCTTTTGGCCTGAGTTGTGACATTGTGCCTTTGGAAAACCAAGGATACTATATCGACAAGGTGACAAAACAAACAGCTTCAAAGCTCAAATAGGGTTCAAGGATTCATGATTTCATTTGGTAGTTGTTTTTTATTACAGTGGACTTAATACAAAAATGAACTATGATCATTTCTTATCCAGTTATTCAACGATTTTAGCAAGACTACTTGGGCATGTTCTAGATTCTACTTACAGAGTTAGACTTCATACAAACCTCACAATCACATGGCACATGCTTAGACTTTTAGTATGAAGTCAACCAATTTACGTCCAAGCTAGCAATGATCAACACGCAAGTATATGAGATGTCGCACAAAGAGCCTAATAGTCAATTTTCAGATTAAGAATTGTTTTCTTATCATTTCACACAAAACACAAAATTTAGTTGCTGCTACCAATTCACACATACAAAATGTCAACCTATCCACAGAACAAAACAAAAGAGCCAACCTCCATGGCAGGTTGCTCAACCACCCCCTCCCCAACAAAACAGACTTTGGCCTCAAAGTAAAAAATACAAGGGCTGTGAGGAGAGGTCATACCTGCGACGCTCTAGGCATCAGTAGTATGAGTGATTTTGGTATGCTTATCAATGGTTGCGTGCTCAGGTGCAGGGACAGTATCAGGACGACTACTATCTACATGAGCAAGAGGTCTACTAGCTCAGCAACAGAGCTCATCGCAACACGTAGTTGCTGCTCCAGGGCTTCCTTCCTTGAACTCTCTCTTAGCTTTGTTCAGTCTCCTCCGATCTTCCCTCAAAAGTTCTTCATAGTGCTCTGAGTCAGAGCCTATATCTTTACCTTTGCCTTTTTTTGTCTCAGGTCTAGCCAAATCACCTGAAATATCTCCAACACGTTAAGTGGCTGGAGACATGCCAAATAGTTTCATCAATGAATCTAGTACAAGTGGTGGAGACGCCGTAACTGGCTTATCTACTAGTTTTGCAAACCCAGCTTTCATCACAACCATTTATGCTTGCAAAGAGGCATCATCTACAAGACCCAAAGCATGTAGCCGGTTATTCACATGAGCCTCTAAGCCGTCCATCTGGTTATTCAGCACAGAAACCTCTTGTTAGAGTTGCTATTGTAGTTATTACTCCGCACTTTGAACCTGACTCTGCACTACCGATGGTAGTTTTTCAACTAATTGATCTAGTATGGATCGAGTCTACATCTGCTCTACTACTAGTTTCTCAAGGAATATGGTGAGCAAAGAAGAAAATGTACCTGAAGTTGCTGAAGGTGATATTGGTGGAGGCTGTTATACTCTTGAAGTTGCCGGGGCTATGCCCTCTGCCTGATCACTGTCTCCTTCAGCGTAGAAATGATCAATTGGAACATGTGGCAATATCGTCAAAGGTGTTGTAGGACTTGCTCTCGAACCATATAATGGGTTCGCATATGTTTTATCTTAGTCGCTCACCGCAGTGACCTTCTTCGCCTCAACATATTTGTCCACCAATTTGTCAGGCAGTATGTTGGCATGTCCACACAGTCTCCTTATTAGACAAGGAAATGACATACTAACTCTTTCATTCAAGGCACAATCTCTCATCTCAGTAGCAATAATTCTCCCAACATTTAATGGATAACAAGTTGTGATGCATGCAACCAAGGAAGCTTATGAAGGTGATAGGGTGTTGTCATTCCCCGTTGGCCGCAATTGGGCACAGACAGCTGCCTACCAGACCTTTAATGGAAATGTCAAGGATGTCTTGGTGATGTGAACCTATGGGTTGGCTACCCACGTTGCTACTTCATCATCAGTCGCAATCAGCCCCATGATCCACCTTAGAACACTCTCCCATGAGACGGGATCCTCCATCTCGACCTAACTGGTCACCGAATGGTGGCGAACATCATATAGACCTACCATGGTAGGTGCAGTGTACCCCTGACCATGTAGAAACTTGTTTATAGTGGTCTCCGAGATATCAACCTTCTCACCCCAAATAACCACCTCAACTAGTGGTCCCAATTTAGAAGTTGTTACTTTCTTCCCCGTCTTGGATGATTCGGTGTATGATAAATTCATTAATAAGGCAACATAGAAGGAGTAAAATTCTTTTGTCAAGTGTCACACAAACTCTCCTAGATTTTTGGTCATCCATTCAAACTGATGTTGTTTGAACAGGTTGTAAATATCTGAAAATGCCTCCAAGTCAGCCTCCACAACTCTACACTCTGGGACAATGGGTCTCCCTCAAATGCCGCTGGACTTGGACAGTATTTTGTTATCAAATATGTCCCTTTATCCAGGAATAGACCCAGTCCTTAGAAAGACAGCTATGAGGTGTCGTTGCATCACTGGGTCAACTTCCCTTTATCGAACAAATTGTACTAGTGATTCATCGGTGTCACTAACATCACTATCCTTATGACTGTTCCTCTCTTCTTCTATAATTTCAGATGCTGGTGGGTCAGTACTGGATGCGTGAGAATCATCATCAGACCCCTGCTCACTCTCAAAAATACTTTCTTTCCCTTTAGACTTAGAAGGGGTGTTCTTATTATCACTTGCACTGGCTGTCTGAGATCTAGTCGCACGGGGGGAGTGTGGCTCAATATCTATGTTGACCTAGACCCCAAGGATACTAGGAGCTTTCTCACTCGAACTTTGTTCTGGAGAAGCAGGGGGTGAGATGTGCAACAGTGTCATCTTGTGCCTTGGTTTTTCCATTACTTGAGAGAAAACAAAATAGAATCCACGTATACCAAACGACAACACTAATAGGTACTCAAAATTCCCCTCTATATTTATACAAAGTAACACCTTGCCTTAAGTATGTCGTCACTCAATTTATCATTGGGAAGGGCCACGCACTGAATAAAGAATGAATTAAAAAAGAATATTTTTTGGTATTTTAAAAATTAATTTTATATATAAGGCTCTATACAGTCCGTGGTAAGTACCATGGCCAGTCTAAGCCATCGTGAAACCTGGCCAGTGTGTTCCAACCTTCTAAGTGTGGTTCACGAAGGGTTTCACGCCCCGTGCACCCTTGCACGGTTGAAACCTTCGTGTACTGACACTTTGGTTAGGTTTTGACTCAGAACTTCTAAGAACTCACATTAGTCAAATTAATCAATCAAAAACACCCAAAAATGACTGGAAATCATCTAATTTCAACACACCCATCATAAATTACACATATAATCACCATCCAACATACCATCCACTACTTTCACACCCTCCCTCAATTTACAAACCCACAAAATAAAAAACAATTAAGAGAACCATGAGATGATCGACAATAAGTAGTTCTTATACTTGATTTCAACAACATCAAACCTATATCAGGTAGAGACTGAGGACTTGCTGCAAATTGAAACTGAATTTTTGCACAAAGAGGGAAGGAGGAATGCTTGACTTTAGGAATTTCTTGAAATATAGAATTAGGGTTTGAACTCCTCTTTGATTTCTTGATATTGATATTAGAAAACTCCTAAAGTTCCAAAGAGACGTTATGAATTCAAGTATGGGGGAAAGAACCGGTCCTCTGGCGCTTGGAAGCCCTTAATTTTAAAATATGGGTTTTGATCAAGTTTGGGTCGGGTCGGGTCGGGCCGGGTATGGCACTGCCGACTTAACTTGAAGGGCCATGAAGTGGCTCGTGAAGAGCACCACAGCCCGTAGTAGTGCTCATGAACATGACTTAGACAAGAAATCTTACATACATGTTCACGAGAGGCTAAACGGTCCGTCTAGGATCAGACGGGCCATAAACCCTTTCGTGAACATTTATTGTCCTTTTTCCAATGAGCTCCACTTCAGTTGGCTCACACCTTCACGGGCCGTATAGAGTGAAACGGCCCGTCTAACGGCTCGTGAAAAGCACTTCATGCTTCAGCTTTCCTGCATACTTGTTCACACTGTGACCTTATATATAAGAATAATTGAAATTCGTAGAAATTAAACTACTTATTATAATTACATCTTGGGTTGCCTCCCAAGTAGCGCACAATTAAACATCGCAGCGCGAAGCAGGTTACTTAATTACTCAGACTTCATCAAGTTTGCCTTCCTTAACTATCTCCACTTCTTCTAGGACCCCCATATATGCCTTGACTCACTAACCATTTGCCTTGAACCTCTCACCTTTTTCGTTTTCAAGTTCAATTGCTCCCGATTGAAACACTTGGGTCACATTGAATGGTCCATACCATTTGGGCCTCAACTTTCTCGAAAATAGGCGTAGCCTTGTGTTAAACAATAACAACAAGTCTCCAGGACTGAAAGTCCTCTTCTCAATATGTTTGTCATGATACAGATTCATCATTTCCTTGTACAATGCAGATCTCTATAAGCTCTCAATCAAAACTCATCCATTTCATTTATCTGCTCAAGTCGCATATTCGCTACCTCACTCCAACTCAAATTTAGTTTCTTTAGTGCTCATAATGCCTTATGTTCCAACTCCACAGGCAAATTAAATGTCTTTCCAAACACTAACTGATATGGTGACATACCAATGGGTGTTTTGAAAGCTATCTGATATGCCCATAAAACATCATCTAATTTCCTTGCCTAGTCAGTTCTGTTGGCATTCACTATCTTCGTCAATATTAACATTATCTCCCTATTGGAGACTTCCACTTGGGTACTAGTTTGTAGATGATAAGGCGTCGACACTTTATGATGTTTCACCCATTATTTAGCCAAGAGAGTTCTAAAAAATTTATTGTAGAAGTGTGAGCCTCAGTTTTCCCTAGGTGTGCCAAACCTCGAGAAAATATTCTTCTTTAGAAATCCTGCAACACTCTTCCCATCATTCTCCGCCAAGGCCACAACCTCAACCCACTTGGAGACATAATCAACTGCCACCAATATATATTTTTTCTCGAAAGAACTCACAAATGGTCCCATGAATTCAATCCCCCATACATCAAATAATTCGACCTCCAAGATAGCGGTTATAGGTAGCTCATGTCGGCGAGAAATGGCCCTTTGCCTTTGACACATATCACAACTTTTAATCAGGTCGAATGCATCTTAATGAATTGTAGGCTAATAGTATCCGCTTTGGAACACCTTATGGGCAGTGCGAGCACCCCCATGGTGTCTACCAATTGGAGATTAATGACAGGCTTCTAGAATACTACGCATTCCAGCCTCAGGCACATGTCGCCTGATTATATTATTCGCACAAACCCTGTACAAGTAAGGTTCATCCCAAAAGTACGTAACCACATCATGCAAGAACATCTTCCTTTGTTGAAAATTCAAGACCTCATGCATCAAGTCACTGACAAGATAATTGGCAAAGTAAGCGAACCAAGGAATGAGATCAAGAGTAGCAGCTAGTACCTGCTCATGTGGAAATGAGTCATTAATGTCTAACTCGGCTTCGTCTTTCTTCTCTGCCTCTAGTCTAGACAAGTGATATGCCACTTGATTTTCATAGCCTCTTCTATCTTTGACTTCAAAGTCAAACTCTTATAATAACAACACCCATCTTATCAATCTCGGCTTAGCATCTTTCTTCGCCATCAAGTACCACAATGATGCATGGTCAGTGTAAATTACCACTTTAATTACTAGCAGGTATGCTCTGAATTTCTCAAAGGCATATACTACTGCAAGCAATTCTTGCTCAGTGATAGTATAGTTCCTTTGTGCTCCATTCAACACTTTGCTTGCATAGTATATTGGGTGAAAAATCTTATTGCGTTTCTGCCCTAGTAAAACCCTTAAAGCAACACCACTTGCATCACACATCACCTCAAATGGTTCTGACTAATCTAGACCAATGATTACTGGGGCTGAGATTAATTTAGCCTTCAAACACTCAAAGGCTTTGGTGCATGCTTCATCGAAAGTGAACTACCTCTCATTTTTTAAAAACTTACATAAAATATGTGCAATTTTAGAAAAGTCTTTAATGAAACGCCGATAGAAACCTGCATGACCACAGAAACTCTGAATCTCCTACACAGAATAGGTGGAGGCAGCATTTCAATCTTCGCTCTATCAACCTCCAAACCTTTCTTGGACACTTTATGGCCCAGAACTAGGCCTTCTTTGACCATGAAGTGGCATTTTTCCCAGTTTAGCACCAGGTTCGCTTCTTCACACTTCTGTACTATCCTGCTAAGATTCAACAAATAGTCATCAAAAGTGTTACCTACAATAGAGAAGTCATCCATGAATACCTCCAAAGTGTCCTCAACTGTATCCAAAAAGATGGACATCATACACCGATGGTGTATTACATAATCCAAATGGCATGTACTTGAACTCAAAGGTTCCATAAGGACATGTAAAATTGGTTTTCTCCAGGTCTTCTGTTGCAATTGAGATTTGATTATACTTAGAGTACCCATCTAAGAAGCAATACCACCATTTCCCTACCAACCTATCTAATATCTAATCCATGAAATGCATTGGGAAATGGTCATTCCATGTTCATTTGTTTAACTTTCTGTAGTCCATGCACACTCGTCAACCTGTAACTAGCCTTTGCGGGGTCAACTCATTCTTCGCATTGGCCACTACTTTCATTCCACCCTTCTTGGGCACACACTGCAACGGGCTCACCCAATGACTATCAGAAATGGGGTACACTACCATGCATCTAGCCACTTAATAATTTCTTTCTTTACCACCTCTTGCATTTGTGGATTAATCTCTTCTTGTGCTCTATACTCGGGCTGCAATCTTCCTCCAGTTGAATTTTGTGAGTGCAAATACCTGAAGGTATCCCAATGATGTAAGTAATGGTCCAACCAATTGCTTTCTTGAAAATCTCTTCAACACCTTCACCCCTGCTTGCAGTTGTTCAACATTAAGATCTATAGCCAAAATAACTGGCAAAGTGTTATTTTACCTAAGAAATACATACCTCAAGTGACTAGACAACTTCTTCAATTCAAGCACAAGCGTTTCCTCAATGGATGGTTTTGCTGGAGGGTTTGGCATGTTCTTTAAATCCAAGTCCAACTTTTTGGGAGAATATGAATGTGAACCCATGCCTTGCAGTGCATTTAGGATCTCCACCTAATCGACTCAAAAGACTTCATCAAAGTTCATTACCACAACAATCAATGTCTCCACACTAAATCTTTCTTCTATAGACATTTTTGTGTCTCCTTCTTCACCAATATTGATTGTAGACACTACACTCATAACTTGTGGTTGCTTCATCGACTTACACACTTTGAATTTGACTTCTTCATTATTAACCCAAAATTTTAGCTCCCCACTTTCTACATCAACTAAAGCTCTCCCAGTGGCAAAAAATGGTCTTCCCAAAATTATAGGAACCTCGAAATCCACTTCGCAATCTAGAATCACAAAATCAGCTAGAAAGATAAAACTTTCTACCTTAACCAACACACCACACAAAATCCCCACAGGCCTCTTCACTTATCTCTCTGCCATCATCAACCTCATAGCAGTGGGCCTTAGAGCCCCCAACCCCAATTGTTTGTATATAACTGATGGCATAAGATTGATACTCGCTCAGATCACATAAAGCTTAAGAGAACTCGAATGCGTCAATAGTGCATGGTATAGTGAATGCGCTTGGGTCCTCTTTCTTCAACACCAAGGTCTTTGTAGCAATAACACTACACTGGTGAACATTATCTATTGGTTCAAAACTCATAGTCATCTTCATCGTTACTAAGTCCTTCATGAACTTAGCATAACACGGCATCTGTTTCAGAGCTTCTACTAGCAGAATATTTACTGATAGTTGTTGAAGCATGGAGATAAACTTCAACAATTTTCCATCTTCAGCTTTCTTCTTGAGCCTTTGAGGAAATGGAGGTGGAGGTTTAGGTATTTGTCGTAAAGGTAAGGTTACCTCTACTATAGATTTTTTCGCTCTTGATGACTTCTCTACCCGTCTAGATACCTTTGAGTCATCCATAACTTCTGCATCTACTTCTGTTTCCTCATCTCTTTTTATGCTCTCGTTCTGCTCAATGCTTGAAGGTTTAGGTTCTAGAAGTGATTTACCACCTTTTGTAGTGATCGCAATGCAATCCCTATCTTTCTTTTAGGTTTTGAATGGTATCACTAGGTAGTGTTCCATTATTTCTCTGGTTTAATGAGGCTGACAGTTGCCCCATCTGCTGCTTCAACTTCTTAATAGATGTTGAATGTGAGTCTACAAGTTGACTTATAGTGGAGAAATCATTTCTCAACTCTTTGACCCCCATATCTATGGATTCAACTCTCCGAAGGACCTTCGCTAATATGTCTTCTAGCCTGGACCCGCTGGAGCCACTACCTGCTCGATCTATTTTACCTAGAGGTACATACATACCAATGTGCTTATTTTTATAACCCTCCTTGTTTTTCCAGTTGTCTTGTTCACGATTCCCTATTCTGTCATACTGACCATCTCTCTGATAGTTCCTACCTTGATTTCCAGAATTATAACCTTGGTTGCTCGAGTTATAAATTTTGGAAACTCCTCTGGTTGTTTAAGTACTTGGCCTCCTCATCAAAATCAACTTCATGTACTTTATACCTGTTAGTTGCACCCACTGTATTTACCTTTTCTTGCCCAGTAGTGAGATGCTTCATGATGAGGTCCATCTTGGTTTTCAAGTGGGCCATGTCTTGTCCCCATTCTTTCTCTCTCTTTCTTTACTCAGTAGAGATTTCAAAGGTGAACCGAAGGTCTCCAACCTCTCCATCTCTTGTGTGCCAGGCCCGAGAGTTCTTTGATACTTCATTCATGACAACCACAATCTCATATAATGGTTTTATCATGACTGATCCACCACATACTACATCTACAACAGGTTTAGTCACAAAATTTAATAACCTCTAAAATACCTGGCCATGATTTGGGAACTTCTTTAGGTTTTGGAAAAACCTCCACCATGTGTCAAGCATTTCTTCACCTAGTAGCTTCTTATGAGAACCTATCTCATCCTTCATTTGCAACTCTTTTGCTTCGGGGAAAAACCTCTCCATGAAAGCTTCCCTTAGCTCTGCCCGACTTCTGATTAAGTCGTGTGGCAAATCATTCAGCCAGTTTGTTGCTTCCCTAGTTAGGGACAAAAGAAACAACCTCATCCTCATAGCAGTTTGGCTGACTCCTAGAATCTCCGCTGACTTGCAAATCGCCACAAAATCTTTAAAGTTCAGAAATTGGATCATGGTGCTAGTTATGGTGAAATTTACTCATGGAGGTAGCATTGACAGTACTATGGCTCTAGTGGCTCCAGTTCCATCTAAATCAAGGTCATCTTCTTCAAACCACCATACGTTTCGGTTGTTAGACTCCACCCCTTGGAGCTAGTGGGTGGTGTTGATGATGGGCAATCTCTTATATCCCTTCATTTTCTTCTACCACCCTATTTGGGTCATTAGCATTGTTGTGAGAACCTCTAGCATGGGCATCAACATCTTGTCTCAATCTCTGCCTCTAGGCATCGAGTTCATGTGCATTCACCATCTTCCTTATAGTTTTACTCAACATGGGGTTGTAAGGAATCAAAGGTTCTCCCTTACTTCTGGTGTTTGGCATGCACTAGAGAACTCACCTGTAAATGACACAAACAAGAAACAAGAAGTAAAATTATGAAATACAACTACAACTGAAGTGATAGCTAGTAAAGTATTTCTGAACCGAAATTCCCCAGTAGCAGCGCCCAAATTTGATACGTTCAAACTTACACCTCAATTAAGAAGTATAAACGGTCGAAGTCAATTATAGAACTCAACTGGAGTTGAGGTCGATCCCAAAGGGAATTTACTACAGAAATGACCTTACTCGTGCTTTTATTCAATTTCGGTTGATATTTTCAAAAGAAAATAAATTACGGAAAGTTAAAGTTGGGTTGTTTGTGCTTAAGTAACCAATTTTCAGTTCAGATCAACAATCAACAAGAGCAACAATAGTTTCAAGATTTCAGTAGTTGATTTAATGAGACTAGGAGTGTGTTCTCTTCTACCTTTAGTTCACTCTCGAATTCCATACGAATAATTGTGTTCTCTTCTACCTTTAGTTCACTCTCGAATTCCATACGAATAACTATTCATTGTTAATATTATATGTTCCTAGAAAGTTAGATACATGTAAGTGTTTTTCAACCCTATTAGATGACTTTCACTATTTTCTCTCAGTCTTAGAGTGCTTTAAAGTTTACCCTTGTATACTTGTTAAGAGGGTTATCTTCTCTCGATCTCAAATCTTCAAAACAAGTTAATGAAGTTTGATTCTAACTTTTCCTAATTATCACTTTTCTCTCAAACAAGTAATAAATACATGCAAGTTCTAATGTGTGCACTCATTAGAAAGCAGTCATTATGAAATTCGACTCAACATATGCGATTAACAACTAAACGTTACTCGTATTTGAATCTGTAGTTAAGTTTTAGTCATGGTTCCCACAACCCTAGTTGTGGTGTTTAGCCCCTTATTATGTCAAGAAAATCAAAAGAAGACATTATTAAAAGCATGATATAAGAGACTTACAATAATAGCAAAACAAAAGATTCTTGATTATCAATACGCAATCACAAACATGGAGTTTTGATCCAAAGTAATCAACCAAGCAAAGTGTTCAAAAATAGAAACTGTCGTTTCTCCGCTCTCCGAATGTCTCGATGTAATGAATGATAAAAATTAATATTCAAATATAAACCCTAAGTACTTAAAATAGTCTTTAAAAATAAGTCATACTCGAAGTAGGACTGCACTGTCGCAGCACCTCACGGGAAGGGTGACGGCTCGTCAAGCCCTTCGTGATCCCACACTTAGACAGTGGTGTTCTTACTTCACTTCTAGTCTTCACGAGCAACTAGACGGCCTATCTTAAGCACCACAACCTGTCTAGTGCTCTGTGGAGTTACACCTTCACTTGGGTTGCTACTAACTTCACTGCCTCTCTTCTACAAGCAACTGAACGACTCTTCACCTCAACCACAACCCATCTAGGGTTTTTTGGACTTCAATCTAAACTTAGGAATCCACAACATTCATTACCTCTCTTCCACGAGCCCTCAGATGGCTCGTCAACTGGACTACTCCCCCTTAGGCTCCGTGGTGTTAACTTCAGCTCTCTTTTCCTTTTTTTTCTATCTTTTGAATTCAAGTGTTGTACATGTTCAACATCAAAGAAAACATCATATCCACATAAAAAAAAACTCGATTCCTCGCACTAATTCTTAGTTTTGAGCGTCAAATGTGCTATGAGTTCATGGCACATAAGAAACCCCGTAGAGTACAATTGTAATGATGTAGGTAGTTTCATTTTCAATTGTAAAATTATATTTAAATAGGCTTCACTATGTTTTGTTATACATTCTATGATGTGATGATTTTTACTGATTTATTTGAATCAAAATTAATATATATATATATATATATATATATTTGTCATTTCCAATTTCATTCTTGAAACTTCAAGACTCTCCTCACGTTTTCATTCTTGAAACTTCAAGACTCTCCTCATGTTTTCATACTACATTATGTTTGATCTATTTAAGTCTGTAGATATATGTGCTCTAAATTAAGTATTTTTTTATCTGATCCGTTCATATTTGATTCGACCCGTTTATTTGTAGATATTATTTGTATGCTCAGTTTTTGTCTTGAACCCCCTTTATGAAAATCATGTCTTCACCACTGCTAATTCATGCATTACTAATCTCTAAGGGGTCGTTTGGTTGGGAACAAGTTATCGCAGGATTAGTTATCTTGAGATTGGCTATCCAATTATAACTTATCCCACCATGTATATGGAATAACTTATCTCATCAATATGGTATAAATGGTGGGATAAGTTATGGCAACATGGCAACCAAGCAACACACAAAAAAATTATCCCATCACTATTTATTTTTTATCCCTCATACCAAACGACCCCTAAGTTATTAATCTTTGTGCATAACGGCCCCTTAATGGTAGCTCTTAACTTTTATACACAACATGTGTAATGAATATAAACAAAATGTCTAGCAAAACCCTCATATATATATATATACATATTGAGTTTGTACCCTCTTTTAACATATCTCCTTTAACAATCTTAACTAGAATGTCAAATCATAAAAAACTGAGCAACACAATCACCAATAAATATAAATCATCAACACACTTGTCAAAGTACCAACAAGTCAATAAAATCTTAAAATCATATACATCATGGCCTTGTAGTTGGGCATCTGTCAGAAAAAACTAGCATATGTATAGGTCTAGACTGATGACCTTTTCAATATGTTGAAGTTGTAGATTCAATTAAAAAAATATAATCACAATTGAAAATTGTTGCCACTGATGAACCAACACTTTTACAAATGCTCTCTTTTGAAATTTACTAAACGTGTGTCATAATCTGACAATCATTATCGTTTAATTTATGAAACACTCCGGCATTAGATAGACTTAATTAGAGCTAAAATGAATGGGGTAAGAGTCTAGAGAGAGGGCAAGGGCCTAGATCACCTAAGAAACATGGAAGAAAATGATTTTTACTTTGGTCCATTCGGCGATGGGCAGTAGCATCGCCCAAGTGCCTTGGCGATTAGCCAAATGGACTCTCCTCTCCTAGTGGGCAGACTCTCCTAGACCTAGCTACTGGGATTATAGGCGAGCTAGGTCGGGGCTCGCCAACCCACTTGGTGCATCACCCAAAAGACCTTCCTCTCTCCCATTGGAAATACTCCATGATGGAGCATTCTGGAAAATTAGGAGAGCCAAGGGTCCATTAGGCATGTCGCCTAGTGCCCTTGGCGAGCTAATGGGGTGCATTGGGCGAGCCAAGTTGTGAAGGGAGGGGAAATTTAAGTTGTAACTTAAAGGGTCTCTAGTTTTCTTCCAAAATTAAAATCACTTTATTCTACTCTTTTCCCAATAAGTATATAACCTTTTTAGACTTGAAATTCCTCCAATTAAGTCACTTTTAAAATAATTAAAAGAAGACCCATCTCATCTCCAATATTTATCTCACTAAAAATCCTCCATTGAAGAAGAACAAGAACTTGAAGGCTAGGGCTCAAGAACTCATCCTATCTTCTCAACTCCAATTCGTAGGGAAATCATCAATCAAGATATGGGGGTCTTGATTCATGGAAAGATTTCTTCCATGAATCCCTAAAACTCTCAATTTCAAATTAGTAGATTCTTTAAAAGCTAGGGTTTTAAATCTATGTCATGGGTTCTTCCTAAAAACGGTTTCAATGAGTTAATTGTCTATTATTATGATTGAATTGTTATTTATTGGTGGTTTTATGATAAAATTCCCCATGGACCCATGAATTCCCCCATGACCCAATTTCATGAATTGTGATGGGTGTATTGATGCAAGATGAATACTATGAATTGTGTCTATGGTATGTTAGTTATTGAGATCATGTTGTTATTAATGCCTATGTAGTATTTCTAGGTGTGATTGTGAGACTTGATTCATGACCCTTGAAGGGTAAATTATGAGGGTTTGTACATGTTGATGAAAATTGTGTATGAACTTATGATTCACTTAGAAAGTGAAGATCCTATGACTATTGTGTAAATTGTGGTATTGTTGAAAGATCATTCTCCCCTTACCCTTACACATGACTATGTATAAATTGTCTAGGATATGATCATGTGGTTGTGTTGATTGAAAGTCTATTCTAATGAAACATTATGAACATAATGTGAATGGTTTACTCACATATTGATGATTCTAAGGTTGAAAGTCCATTCTCATCTAATTGAATCCATGAGTTATTTTATGAGTTGTCTTAAATGAAGAGTAAGATATCCCTTCACACATGTAAATGGAATTCAAAACTAATTATGTATAATTTAGGAAATAATGCTTAGCACCGAGAGTATATGGACAATAAGGTAGAGGCCCTCCCGTCAATACAATAGGCCGGGTTTCTAAAAGGAATCTCCATATCTCTTACCTATGTGCCCACATAGGTCTTTAGCTAGTGGATCCACTTAAAAGCAAATACATGTAGTTCTACCTTAGGCAAGTAGGACACCTTCTTTCGGTGTGGGGTTACATGACACCGGATTCCATGTAGCTCACATGGTCTATATCGGTTAAGGCTATTTTCCCTACATGACAAGATTATGAATATGACACGAGCTATACCTATGACTTCTTAATGAGCTTTACTTAGTAGGAGTGGGTGTATGGGACTTCACTTTTACATTGCACAAGTAGACTTTGCAAGGGGTTATGGGGTGGTTTCTAATGCTATGAAAATGTATGCATGTATGTTGAATGGATTGTTGCTATGGATGACTTTCCTTATGTTCAAGTTAATGTACACGACTATTTCCTTATTTATGACTATTGACTATGATGAGATCTAAGGATGATATGTATGACTAAGGTGGGCTCAAAGGGGGTACTTAGAATGGTTGGTATTATGGGATGCCAACCATATATTGCACAGGTATACCTTAGGGTTACTAACGTAATGGATTTACTATATTATGAGGATTTATATGATGAACATGCTATGACTTGTGTTTTAAATTAAAGGTGCATGGTGATTCTCAAACTTTGTAAATGCATACTTTTCAATTAAAATGTCCTTTTTAGCATGTTTACAGATTTTATTGCATGGCTTCCATACTTAGTTCATATTTGTGTTAACCCCTATTTCTTCTACATTTTCTCCAAAGTGTAGGTTCCGGGCATTGAAGTGTTTTCTTTCTTAACTAAGGCTTGGATTGCTTATCTCCAAGAGTTGTGGTGAGTCCTCATAGTTTGAGGACAAGATGTCATTCTCTTCTAGTTACTTTCCTATTGTTCTAGGTTGAGACTTTTGATTGAAAAAGGGTTGTGATCCTATTGAAATTCTATTGTAGTAGATAGCTATGAGACAATGTCTAGACTTCGCTTTTGATTTTTAATAAAAAGACTTCGATTGTAAAAATTTTAATTTCGTGTCATTTTCATCTCCTATGTGTATGATATGCTAAGGGCTTGTATGAGACCCTTTCGGGGTTAAGTATGACGTGTTGCATCTAAGGGGTACCCCTGGGTCATGACTAATTTGGTATCAGAGCATAAGGTTTTGGGATTTTTTTTTAGGTTGATGTCTCATAAATCACGTCTAGTAGAGTCTTGTTCATGAATGTGAAGTGTGGCACACTTATGAATGAGAGGCTATAAGATGTTAAGAAAAGTTCACTTCATTCATTACTCCTTAGTCGTGCTTTAGAGTTTTAACTCTATGAAGTCCTTTGCCTAACCCTTCTCTTGTGTTTATAGGCTATGAATACAAGAAGGGCGAATGCAAGAAGAATGAAAGAGGAGAACGCGAATGAGGGAGTTCCTCCCCAAGGTCCTCAAGTTCCTACGGATGAAGGGGCTATGACAAATGTAGAAATAAGGGCGGCTCTCCACATATTGACTCAAGCCGTAACCACTTAAGCTCAAGCAATGAAAACTTAAGCTCAAGCCATGACGGCCCAAGCTACTAGAGGAGTTGTTTCAACGACTAATCCAAATCTGAATTCGGCAGCTTCTAGGGTTTGAGATTTTTCTAGGATGAATCTTTCGGAGTTCCATGGCTCCAAAGTGAGAGATGATCCTTATGAGTTTATGGAAGAGGTTCTCAAGATACTTGATATTATGGGAGTGAGTTTGGTATAGAAAGCGGAATTGGCCGCTTATCAATTGAAAGGCGCTGCTCAATTTTGGTACACTTAATGGAAGGCCAATAGGCCGATTGGAGCGGATCCCAATGAGAAGTGTTCAAAACCGCATTTCTTGCTAGGTATTTTCACCGGGAATTGAAAGAGGCAAAAGTTGAAGAATTTATCAATCTTCGTCAAGGGTGCATGAGTGTGCAAGAGTACTCCCTCAAGTTCACTCAATTGTCTAAGTATGCTCCTTCTCTAGTGTCGAATCCGAGGGATGAAATGAGTAGATTCTTGACGGGGGTGTCCGACTCAATTGAAGAAGAATGTCGTGCGACAATGCTTCATGACAAAATGGACATATCATGTCTTATGGTTTATGCTCAACAACTTTAGGGGTCAAGGCTTAAGAAGAAGAATAGGGAAGTGAAGGGGGCAAGGACCGATGATGGAAATTCTTCCAAAGGTAAATTTGAAGGTCAAGGTAGACCAAGGTTCAAGGGAAAGTTCTCCAATCAAAGATCATCTAATGCTCTAAGAGGAAACAAAGGTAGGGTGTCTAACCCTAAGTGTCAAGGAGGCAATAGTGGTGGATCTTCCATGGAGAAGCTTACTTGTGCCAAGTGTGGCAAAAAACATGATGGTAAATGTCTTACCGGCACGGATGTGTGCTATGGTTGTGGTAAGAGTGGCCACCAGTTGAAAGATTGCCCAACACATACGGCCAAGGGGAGAGAAGATAAACAAACTGCTCCAAGTGGTTCAAATTCTGATACTCCCAAGAAGAACAACTTTTATGCTCTTTAAGCTAGAGGTGACCAAGAGAGCTCCCTGGATCTGGTTACCAGTAAGTTGCAAGTTTTCTTATTTATGTTTATGCATTATTGGACGCAGGTGTCACTCTATCTTTTGTGACGCCCTTTGTGGCGATAAAGTTTGATGTTCCTCCGAAAGAATTATTAGAACATTTTTTGGTTTCTAGCCCGGTTGGTGACTCTGTGATGGCTAAGAGGGTGTATAGAAGGTGTCCCATTTCCTTGTCCCATAGAGTTACTTTTGTTGACTTGGTAGAACTTGACATGTTAGATTTCGATGTAATTCTTGGTATGGATTGGTTGCATGATTGTTATGCTTCTATTGATTGTGAAACTCGGGTGGTTAAATTCCAATTCCCGAATAAACCTATTTTAGAGTGGAAGGGTGGAAAATCTATGCCTAGAGGTCAAATTGTTTCTTGTCTTAAAGCTAGAAAAATGATCTCCAAAGGGTGCATTTACCATCTTGTTAGGGTGAAGGATGTTAAATCTAAAACCCCTCTTCTAGAGTCGCTTACGATAGTGAATGAGTTTCCGGAAGTTTTTCCCGATGATTTGCCCGGTATTCCTCCCAAATGGGAAATAGATTTTGGTATTGACCTTATCCCGGATACGCAACCTATCTCTATTCCTCCTTATATAATGGTTCCAATGGAGTTGAATGAGTGGAAAGAGCAACTAAAAGATTTGCTTGACAAGGGTTTTATTCAACCAAACATCTCTCCATGGGATGCTCTGGTATTGTTTGTTAGGAAGAAGGATGGAACTCTTAGAATGTGTATTGATTATTGGCAATTGAACAAGGTGACCATTAAGAACAAGTACCCACTTCCTAGGATTGATGATTTGTTTGACCAACTTCAAGGGGCTAGCTACTTTTCCCAAATTGACCTTCGTTCGGGATATCACCAACTAAGAGTGAGAGGGGTTGACATTCGCAAGATGGCTTTCTGAACTAGGTATGGGCACTATGAGTTCCTTGTGATGTCATTTGGCCTAACTAATGCCCCGACGGTATTTTTGGACCTTATGAATAGGGTTTTCTAGCAATATCTCGACATGTTCGTCATTGTGTTTATCGACGATATCTTGATCTATTCTAGAAGTGAGAGCGACCATATGGACCATTTGAGAGTTGTGTTACAAGTACTCAAGGATCATCAATTATTCACAAAGTTTAGTAAATGAGAGTTTTGGCTAAGGTCCGTGGCATTTCTAGGTCACATTGTGTCAAGCAAGAGTATAGAGGTAGATCCAAAGAAGATGGACTCGGTCAAGAGTTGGCCTACACCACTATCACCAACCGATATTAGAAGTTTTTTGGGTTTGGCCAGCTACTATAGGAGATTTGTTGAGGGATTCTCCTCTATTGTTTCTCCTTTGATGACCTTAACTCAAAAGAAGGCTAAATTTGTGTGGTCGGAAGCTTGTGAGAAGAGCTTCCACCTACCTCTACTCTGGTGTTGACCTTGCCGGAGGGTACCGATGGTTTTGTTGTATATTGTGACGCCTCTAGAATAGGTTTAGGATGTGTCCTTATGCAACATGGGAAAGTAATTGCCTATGCTTCAAGGCAACTCAAGATACATGAGAAGAACTATTTGACTCGTGATCTTGAATTGGCGGCGGTGATATTTGCTTTGAAAATATGGAGACATTATCTATATGGGGTGCATGTTGATGTGTTCACCGACCACAAGAGTCTCAAATATGTTTTTAGCCAAAAAGACTTGAACCTCCGACAAAGAAGGTGGTTAGAACTTTTAAAGGATTATGACATGAGTGTCCTTTACCACCCCGGCAAAGCCAATGTAGTTGTGGATGCCCTAAGTCTATTGTCCATGGGTAGTGTGGCCCATGTAGAAGCTGAAAAGAAGGAGTTAGTTTGTGATGTTCATAGGCTGGCCCGGTTAGGTGTCCAACTAGTGGATTCCACCAAGGCTGGTGTCACGGTCCATAATGGTTCCAAATCGTCCTTTGTAATGGATGTTAAGGCAAAGCAACACCTTGATCCTATTCTAGCTAAATTGAAAGAGTCGGTACTCAACAAGTCCATTAAGGCTTTCTCCCAAGGGGGAGATGGGGTTCTTAGGTACCAAGGTCGATTATGTGTTCCGGATGTTGATGGCTTGAGAGAGAAAATTTCAGATGAAGCTCATAGTTTGCGGTGTTCTATTCATCCGGGAGCCACCAAGATGTACCGTGACCTACGGAAAGTCTATTGGTGGAATGGTATGAAGAAGGATATAGCGGGTTTTGTAGCCAAATGTTCGAATTGTCAACAAGTTAAGGCCGAACACCTAAGACCGAGAGTCTTGTCCCAAGATATAGATATTCCCACTTGGAAGTGGGAGGATGTGAACATGGACTTTGTTGTGGGTTTGCCTCATACTCGAAGACAACATGATTCTATTTGGGTCATTGTGGATAGAATGACAAAATCCGCCCACTTTATTCCCATCAAGGTTTCCTTTTCGGCGGAAGACTATGCCAAATTGTACTTCAAGGAGGTAGTGAAGTTGCATGAAGTTTCTTTATCTATCATTTTGGATCGAGGTACTCAATTTACTTCACACTTTTGGAAGGCATTCCAAAAAGGGCTTGGTACTAAGGTCAAGCTTAGCACGACTTTTCATCTCCAAACCGATGGTCAAGCGGAACGTACCATCCAAACCTTAGAAGATATGTTGAGGGCATGTGTTATTAACTTTAAGGTTTGATAGAGTTTGCCTACAATAATAGCTACCACTCAAGTATTGCCATGGCTCTTTTTGAAGCATTGTATGGTATGAGATGTAGATCTCCGGTTGGTTGGTTTGAAGTAGGTGAGATTGCTCTACTTGGTCCCAAACTAGTTTGTGAGGCTATTGAAAAAGTTTGACTCATTAGAGAGAGGTTAAGGACGGCCCAAAGTCAGCAAAAGTCTTATGCGGATGTTAGAAGGAGGGACCTATAATTTGTAGTCAATGATTGGGTCTACTTGAAAATCTCACCTATGAAAGGTGTGATGAGGTTTAGCAAAAAGGGGAAACTTAGTCCCCGGTATGTGGGTCCCTATAAAATTTTGAAGCATATTGGGAAAGTGGCCTATGAGTTAGACTTGCCGAATGAGTTGGCTCCAATTCACCCAGTATTTCATGTTTCCATGCTTAAGAAGTGCATTGGTGATCCGGTATCCATCATTCCTTTAGAAGGTTTGGGAGTTGATGAGAGTCTTTCGTATAAAGAGATTCCGGTAGAGATCTTAGACCGGCAAGTTAAACGGTTGAGAAATAAGGAAATAGATTCCGTGAAAGTTTTATGGAAGAATCATTTAGTTGAGGGTGCTACATGGGAGGCCGAAGCCGATATGAAGTCCCGCTATCCTCATTTTTTTCCTTCTACTCCTATCCAAGCTTGAGGTAAGTAGTTCTCTTGAGTTTGGTGTTTTAGGAGTCATGTGTGCTATATGTGTTCAATATGATTTCTTTATGATATGCATGTTCTTGTGAGAATTCATGTTTAGAATAAAATGAGTTTTCATGATTTTTATGTTCTTCATGTTGTTGTACATTTTAGTATGATGATTACATATTTGACTTCGTGAGATGATTTGATGAACATGCTTTGCTACACTTTTGATGAAATGGCATATTGGCTCCATAATGTTGTGTTGAGCTTATTTTAGTTGGAGAAGGTAATTCCTCCTATGATTATGTGGAATGATGATTTTTGTGCATAATGGGTTGTGGATGTAGCTCCTACTTCCTTGTGTTGCATTGATTATGTCTTATGATGGAGTTGATGTTTCCTCCTTTGAATTGCGCATTATTTTGATGTTGCATGCATGATGGGATGCTAGTCTTGAGTCTTTACTTCCGTAAGGTGTCTAGATCGTTATTCGAGGACGAATAACCCCAAGGGGGAGATAATGTAACACTCCGGAAATGTGTAGACTTAACTAGAGATAAAATGGATGGGGTAAGAGTCTAGAGAGAGGGCAAGGGCCTAGATAACCTAAGAAACATGGAGGAAAACGATTTTTACTTTGGTCCATTAGGCGATGGGCAGTAGCATCGCCAAAGTGCCTTAGCGATTAGCCAAATGACCTCTCCTCGCCTAGTGGGCAGCCTCCCCTAGACCTAGCTACTGGAATTTTAGGCGAGCTAGGTCGGGGCTCGCCAACCCACTTGGTGCATCACCCAAAAGACCTTCCTCTCTCCCATTGGAAATGCTCCGTGATGGAGAATTCTGGAAAATTAGGCGAGCCAAGGGTCTATTAGGAGTGTCGCCTAGTGCCCTTGGCGAGCTAAGGGGGTGCATTGGGAGAGCCAAGTCGTGAAGGGAGGGAAAATTTAAGTTGTAACTTAAAGGGTCTCTAGTTTTCTTCCAAAATTAAAACCACTTTATTCTACTCTTTTCTCAATAAGTATATAACCTTTTTAGACTTGAAATTCCTCTAATTAAGTCACTTTTAAAAGAATTAAAAGAAGACCCATCTCCTCTCCAATATTTCTCTCACTAAAAATTCTCCATTGAAGAAGAACAAGAACTTGAAGGCTAGGGCTCAAGAACTCATCCTATCTTCTCAACTCCAATTCGTGGGGAAATCTTCAATCAAGGTATAGGGGTCTTGATTCATAGAAAGCTTTCTTCCATGAAGCCCTAAAACTCTCAATTTCAAATTAGTAGATTCTTCAAAACCTAGGGTTTTCAATCTATGTCATGGGTTCTTCCTAAAAACGATTTCAATGAGTTAATTATCTATTATTATGATTGAATTGTTGTTTATTGGTGGTTTTATGATAAAATTCCCCATGGACCCATGAATTCCGCCATGACCCAATTTCATGAATTGTGATGGGTGTATTGATTCAAGATGAATACTATGAATTGTGTCTATGGTATGTTAGTTATTGAGATCATGTTGTTATTCATGCCTATTGTACTATTTCTAGGTGTGACTGTGAGACCTGATTCATGACCCTTGAAGGTTAAATTATGAGGGTTTGTACATGTTGATGAAAATTGTGTATGAACTTATGATTCACTTAGAAAGTGAAGATCCTATGACTATTGTGTAAATTGTGGTATTGTTGAAAGATCATTCTCCCCTTACCCTTACACATGACTATGTATGAATTGTCTAGGATGATGATCATGTGGTTGGGTTGATTGAAAGGCTAGTCTCATGAAACACTATGAACATAATGTGAAAGGTTTACTCACATATTGATGATTCTAAGGTTGAAAGTCCATTCTCATCTAATTGAATACATGAGCTATTTTATAAATTGTGTTGAATGAAGGGTAAGTTATCCCTTCACACATGTAAATGCAATTCAAGACTAATTTTGTATAATTTGGGAAATAATGCTTAGCACCGAGTGTATATGGACAATGAGGTAGAGGCCCTCCCGTCAATACAATAGGCCGAGTTTATAAAAGTTAACCTCATAAGATGGAAGCTCTCCTGTCAATACAATAGGCCGGGTTTCTAGAAGAAATCTCCCTATCCCTTTACTATGTGCCCACATAGGTCTTTCGCTAGTGGATCCACCTAAACGCTAATACAAGTAGTTCTACCTTAGGCAAGTAGGACACCTTATTTCGGTGTAGGGTTACATCACACCAGATTCCATGTAGCTCACATGGTCTATATCGGTTAAGGCTATTTTCCCTAAATGACAAAATTATGAATATGACACGAACTATACCTATGACTTCTTAATGAGCTTTACTTAGTAGGAGTGAGGGTATGGGACTTCACTTTTACATTGCACAAGTAGACTTTGCAAGGGGTTATGGGGTGGTTTCTAATGCTACGAAAATGTATGAATGTATGCATGTATGTTGAATGGATTGTTGCTATGGATGACTTTCCTTATGTTCAAGTTAATGTACACGACTATTTCCTTATCTATGACTATTGACTATGATGAGATCTAAGGATGATATGTATGACTAAGGTAGCCTCAAAGGGGTACTTAGAATGGTTGGTATTATGGGATGCCAACCATACATTGCACAAGTATACCTTAGGGTTACTAAGGTAATGGCTCTACTATGTTATGCGGATTTATATGATGAACATGCTATGACTTGTGTTTTACATTAAAGGTGCGTGGTGATTCTCAAACTTAGTAAATGCATATTTTTCACTTAAATTGTCCTTATAAGCATGTTTACGGATTTTATTGCATGGCTTCCATACTTAGTACATATTTGTGCTAACCCCTATTTCTTCTACATTTTCTCCAAAGTGTAGGTTCCGGGCATTGAAGCGTTTTCTTTCTTGACTAAGGCTTGGGTTGCTTATCTCCAAGACTTGTGGTGAGTCCTCATGGTTCGAGGACAATATGTCATTCTCTTTTAGTTACTTTCCTATTGTTCTAGGTTGAGACTTTTGATTGAAAAAGGGTTGTGACCCTATTGAAATTATATTGTAGTAGATGGTTATGAGACAATGTCTAGACTTCGCTTTTAATTTTTAATAAAAAGACTTCGATTGTAAAATTTTAAATTCCGCATCATTTTCATTTCCTATGTGTATGATGCGCTAAGGGCTTGTATGAGACCCCTTCGGGATCAAGTACGTCGTGTTGCATCTAGGGAGTACCCCTGGGTCGTGACAATTTCACATATGATACCTCATCTAATCATAATATATCAATTCCATTTATATATTTACTCTCAAATTTAGTTCAAATTAAATATAAAAATTTATGAATTTCACAATTATATACTATTTTCATGAAGTGTTGAAGTGTCATATTCCATTAAATTTTGTTTGAAGTTTTTCATCTAGACTAGATGTACTTTTTTTTTTGGCTAAAAGTGGCTGACAAACCCTTTATTAAAAAAAAAAAGATACAAGAAAAAGGTCCGATCCAAAAAGTGATCATGACCTAGAAGACTTCTAAAAATAATAAAATAAAATACAAATAACTAGAAAAAAAAGAATTTAAAAAAGAACTAGAAAAACAAAAAAAACAATAAATAGAAATGTGGTCAAATCCACATTAAACGATCCCAAGTCTTCTTTTAGGAAAGTTACAGAGTCCGCTTCACCTTCTTCTTCATCATCTTCGCCAATAGAGCTTCGAAATCCTTTATGTCAAGGTGAGTCCTTCATTCTTCATATCGTAAATTCCGTTGATTTCATCTGATGAAATAAATGTGTGAAATAGAGGTCGGAGATTTGGAGGAGCTAATGAGGTGATGTCGAGCTTCTTGAGCTCAATGGTGGATAACTACTAGTGTAAGAAAATCCTTGGGTAGATGATGCCTAAGTAGCCTCAAGCTTTCACACATGTGCTACATAATTTGTCCCTAGAAGGGAGAATTTCTTCTTGCTTTGCATTTGTCAATACCATCTACTACCAATAGGTAAACTAGACATGCTCTCTCACTAATTGAAAAACTAAATCGTTGATCTAATCCTATCATGATTTTCGCTGTCTTATTCTAATGAGTTGAATTTCAAAAAAATTGATACCCCCATCTAAGAAGATGCATTTGATATCATGATTAATTCACACTCGAAATAGATTGCTATGTACCTGATATACCGTGAGTTTACGGTATTTCTAATACATTTCACTTACAAGTTGTGTGTGTCTAGGGCCCTTTTATATTGGTTTTATGTGTTTTATCATGTTTTGCAGGAAAGGTGTTCAGGCGCGGAAGTTTAGAGACAGCTGAAGGAATTGCAGAAAAAGGGCATCCACGGAGGTGATCTACGGACCGTAGATCCATTCACGGTCCGTAGGTTATGACCGTAGATCAGCAGGCATGGTAGTAAGGACAAATCAGGGGAATCTGACCAAGTGCGGAAGCACGGTGCCCATTGACGGTCCGTAGACTGATCTACGGACCGTACTGTTGATCCGTAGAGTGATACTGCGAGGGTTCCAGTACCTGATTTTTGAAGATTCTAAGTGTGGAGCTACGGAGGGGATACGGTCCGTACTGCTAGTCCGTCGTTTGCTTGAGAGAAGCTGATTTTTGGAAGCTGGAATATTTTCTAAGTCCTGGCCAACGGAAGGGACTTACGGACCGTAGATCCATCGACGGTCCGTAAGTCAGTCTCATGGATTGAAGACGCGTACCTGAACAAAACTTTCCTTAATTCGTTTCCCTTTTTATTTAGGAGTTGTTTTCTATAAATAGGGCTTGTAAACCTCGGTTTTGGGGGTTAGACATTATTATTCTAGTTTTACTTTGTAACTTTGGAGATTAGTTTGCAACCCTAGCAATTATTGATTTCCCAAGTTCGTTTTGAAGATTTTGGCTTTGCAATTCAAGTTAAATT
>NW_006239175.1:881620-881777 GCF_000226075.1 Solanum tuberosum | reverse complement strand
CCAAGAGTAGTTGGTGGGGAAAATCGGGGTCTAGCTGAAAATCAATTGGGAGAGGCAGTGAGAGTCCATGGTCCACCAGGCCCACAATAACATGACCACTATCGGGGCAACATCGATATTGCAGACTTTGATGGACCCATTGTCCTACCTCTTCTAC
>NW_006239175.1:881407-881520 GCF_000226075.1 Solanum tuberosum | reverse complement strand
AGAGAGCCATGTGATTGCTTGAGTTTAGAAATGCTAGTTTCTATACAAGAGTCGTTTAGAATTGTAGTGCGTCGCTTGAGGACAAACAACGAATTTAAGTTGAGGGTGTTGAT